>NC_051084.1:6201888-6261888 GCF_004664715.2 Peromyscus leucopus | reverse complement strand
GCCGGCGCCGGCCAAACCTGCACAGGGCCACGCAAGGTCAGGTCCCACTGGGGTGTCCCCGCACTGAGAGAGAGTCCCCTCAGCCTGGTCCCTTATCTGTCTGGTACCCAGCCCACCTGTCGGACAAGTATCCGTACACCACAGCCCCCAGCAGCACGCCGATGAAGAAGCAGGTGGATGTAACTTTGCTCAGTCCTCTCTGTTCACACACCAGATCCCACTGCAGACAGGCAAGGGGGGGGGTGCTTTGGTGTGTCTGAGCCCCCAGACAGGAAGGGGGGGCCTTTGGTGTGTCTGAGCCCCCAGACAGGCAAGGGGGGGCCTTTGGTGTGTCTGAGCCCCCAGACAGGCAAGGGGGGCCTTTGGTGTGTCTGAGCCCCCAGACAGGCAAGGGGGGGCCTTTGGTGTGTCTGAGCCCCCATACAGGCAAGGGGGGGGCTTTGGTGTGTCTCAGCCCCCTCAGCCAGTCCCTCCTCTTCAGGCTCCAGAAGATACCCCCATCCTTGGCTAGCAAACTCAGCATTGGAAAGGGAAGACTCCTCTCCCTGGACCCTCACCACTGCCCAGGAATCCTGTTGCCTCTCCCCCACCCCCACCCCTGGGGAGACTCCATCTCCACCCACCCTTCCTCTCTGGATGAATCATGGAAATCTCAGACGTAGGCCTGGAAGGGGGGACAGAAGGGAAATGGAGGCCTCTGCGGTTTCTCCATCCTTCTCAGCTTTCTGTCCCAACCGCCCCCCCAACCCCCCCGGGGGCCACCTTAGTTCTCCCTCCCCTGCCTTCATCATCTCCCAGTGAATCGGAGCAAATGAACCTCTCAGTTCAAGCCCAGAACTTGCCTCAGGGCTTTATAGCCATAGACCCTGTCTACACAGGCAAACAAAAACTCTCAGAGCACAGGACGGTTATCTCACAGCTACACAACAAGCCCCAAGGCAGTGACAGGCCCAGCCCATCCACACACCCCTCCCCCTGGCTCAGGTACCTCAGTTGCAATGGTGGAGGAGAACTCTGAGTGGTCGTACTCCCAGCCCTGAGAGCAGGGCACTGTGGAGGGCTCACCCTCAGACTCCCCAGAGCCGTGTGCCTCTGTCCCCAAGGTGGTATTGGCGAGAGGCTGGGCATGCTCAAAGCGGAGGCAGGAGCTAAAGCTGCCATCAGTCTCCCGGGGTAGGTGGGCCTCCAGCCACAAGTCCTGGTGAGTGAGGTTGGCAGGGACACCGGGCAGGGCACAGTGGTGGTCAGGCACGGAGGCCATGAAGATAGGCAAGAGAAAATGCATGGGTACCACCACTCGGGGCAGCGCCAGCAGTGCCAGATTCCGTAGCTGGAAGGGACCAAAGCCACCCACCTTGTCCAGGAGCTCCTCAAAGCCCATGCTGCCCACCCACCAGAGGTCCCTCTGCTGTGTCTAGCACAGCTCAACCTGCCCGCCACGTGGACCTTTGGACTCTGGAAGTGGACATGGTTGTACTGATGAGTGGAGAGTCTGTAGCCAGAACCCAGCCCTCAGGGGCTGGCCCAGGCCTGAGTCCTCCCCCATCATCCACACTTTCAGGGATCTTACGTGACTAGCCTATGGCCGACAGGGAAGGGCTACATCCATCCGAGGTCATGGTGTCCATGGATCTGGCCTTCATACAGTGGACCTCAGAAGCCAGGCAGGAGATCCAGGGGCCAGCACAGGAGGGTAGCTGGGCGTCAAGGAGGCACTGAGACCCTAGCTACTTATTATAGCGTCAAGGCTGTCTAGAGTGGGAGGTGCCCTGGACACAGCACCTCTTGTCCTGGATGGCCTTTGTCCTGTGAAGCTTTAAGTCAGTCTCGTCTGTTTGCAGCCACAGCATAGTTTGGCCCACAGCCCAGGATTCAGGATGAGGGCTGGACTTATGTAAGGGAGCCATCTGCTGAACGTGCCCCCTCCCCAAGCTTTCCTTATACCTCTCACCCATGTCTGGAGTGGATGCCCCAACCTAAGTCACCCCTGGGACTGTGCTGGCCCCTCTTGGGGTCTCTCTTGGCCATGCAATCTGCCTCTCCCCAAGATCACCCCAGATGACCCGTTGGAGTACTGTTTTCCCCAGTTGCCAAGAGTCCACGCAGCACCGTCGGGAAGCTCCCCTGAGTCTCAGCTACTGGGCCAGTTTTATGTCAACTTCACACAAGCTAGAGTCAACTGAGAAAATGTCTCATAATATCTATCAGCTGCAGGCAGGAAGTCTGTAGAGCATTTTCTTAAGCATTGATCGATGAGGGAGGGCCCAGTCCACTGTGGGTGGTGCCATCCCTGTGCACGTGGCCCTCGGTTCTATAACTATAAGAAAGCAGACTGAGCAAGCCAGTGAGCAGCACCCCTCCACGGCCTCTGCATCAGCTCCTGCCTCCAGGATCCTGCCCTGTGTGAGTTCCTGTCCTGACTTCCTTTAGTGATGAACTACAGCGTAGAGGTGTAAGTGAAATATGCCCTTTCCTCCCCAAGTTGCTTTTGGTCACGGTGTTTCATCGAAATAACAGACACCTAAACTGATTCCCCAAATGCCAAAGCCCCCTTGGGTATTCTTTGAGAAAAGATCTACTATATTTTTAAAAAATTTACAAAGCACTGTTTGATCTATCTCCCACTTTGAACAGATAAAGAAACCAAAGACAGGGTGGGGAACCTGCTGGGTTTGTACATTGACAAAGCCAGAGAGCCAAGAAACCCAGGAACACAGTCACACACACCCAGGCCCGAGCTGCTGACTGGATATGTGCCGGTCAGCTCGAGGCTGCCCCAGACACTCACAGAGATGGCTCAGAGGGACTCGAGCTGCAACATTTGGTGTGTGCTGAAAGGCACATGATGAGGGTCATTGTTAGGAGACAGGAAAGAGGGGCTGGTGCAGGGGTTAAAAGTACAGAGGCTTGCTTAGTCTAATGCGTCTCGGGCATTCCGCAGGACGCAGAGATGCTTCAGACAAGTTTCTGCCCGTAGGGGATCTACGGAAGGTTCAGCCAGGCTACAAGCCTGGAGGAAAGTGTGTGGGTGCCTGTGTTGGAGAGGGGTCACCGGTGGTCTGAGCTAGTCTTGGGAGGTCAGACAGCCTCAGCTGAAGACGAGGACTTTCCACCTGTCTTAGTTAAGGTTTCTATTGCTGTGAAGAGACACCATGACCACAGCAACTCTTAGAAAGAAAACTTTAAATTGGGGCGGCTCGCTTACAGTTTCAGAGGTTCAGTCTATTTTGAGATAGGTCTCACTCTGTAGCCCAGGCTGTCCTTGAACCCAGGGTGTTTCTCCTTCCTCAGGCGTGGAGTGCTGAGGTTACAGGTGCGAACGATCCTGGCTTCAGTCCTACCTGGCGCTTGTTCTGGCCTCCATGAGAAGCCAATGGGAAATCTCAGCAGACCCTGCACCCAGTGACCGGGGACATCTTAGTTTCTTCTCTAGGGTGTCCCCTCCACTTGACATGAGCTCCTCCTGCACTGGAGAGATGGCCCAGTGGTTAAAGCACTTGCTGCCCTTGCAGAGGACCTGGGTTCAGTTCTCAGCACCCACATGGTGGCTCACAATCATCTGCAACTCCAATTCTAGGGGATCCAATGCCCTCTTTTTTTTTTTTTTTTTTTTTTTGGTTTGGTTTTTTTCGAGACAGGGTTTTTCTGTGTAGCTTTGCGCCTTTCCTGGAACTCATTTTGGAAACCAGGCTGGCCTCGAAGAGAGATCCGTCTGCCTCTGCCTCCCAAGTGCTGGGATTAAAAGTGTGTGCCACCACCACCAGGCAAAAACAAATATTTTTTCTTTTGGGTTTTTTTTTTTTTTTTTTTTTTTTTTTTTTTTTTTTGAGACAGGATTTCTCTGTGTAGACCTGGCTGTCCTGGAACTTTGTAGACGAGGCTGGTCTCAAACTCAGATCCCCTAGCCTCTGCCTCCTGGTGCTGAGATTAAAGGTGTGTGCCACCACCACCCCGCAAAAATAAATCTTTTTAAAAGCCACTCCCACTGTTCTGTGTCTCCATCTAGACCCTGACTAGATGACCTTGTCTAGGCCAAGCTTCTCTCTGGGTCTCTGTCTCAGCCTTGTCTTTGACCACAGAACAGAAAAGAGAAAGCTTTCTTAGAGAGAGTTGGGAGGTGTACCAGGGGATTTTTCCTCCCAAAGCAGAGTTTCTCTGTGCAGCTCTGGCTGTCCTGAAACTCACTCTGTAGACCAGACTGGCCTCCAACTCAGACATCCACCTGCCTCTGCCTTTCAACTATTGGGATTAAAGGTGAGTGCTACCATGGCCCCGCATGATGAACAGATTCTTCTCTGTGGGCATCAGGTAGTTCCTACAACTGAGCTGGACTTCGGCATGTCTTGGGATCCTAGGGAAGGGCCTGAGCAGAGGGTCTCTGGAGTCCCCTCACTGTCTTACATGGCGTAGCCCACCCTTGCAGGACCTGGGCCTGCTCAGTCTCTGCTCCCATCCTGTGCTCCCTGGTTTTTGCCGGTGACCTATGAGCTTTCGTCACACTCACACCTGTGCTCACTGCTCATGCTGCAGGTTCAGCTGGGAATGTGCTGTCCTCTTCAGCGGCTCACTCCTATCGGTCCAGAATCTGGTTCAAGAGGCACATTGAGATGCAGGAGCTGCAGCGAGGTGAGGGTTTGCAGAGAAGCCTATGGTGATATTTTATTTGTACTAAAATGTTATTTGTATGTTAATAAATAAAGTTGCCCGGGGGTCAGAGCTATTAGCAAGCCATAGGAAAGCTGGGCGGTGGTGGTGCATGCCTTTAATCCCAGCACTTGGTAGGCAGAGCTAGGTAGATCTCTGTGTGTTCAGGGATACAGCCAGCATTGGAGACACACGCCTTTAATCTCAATACCAACCATAGAAGACCTGGAGGTCTGTACAGACAGGCAGTGGTGAGGCGGTCATGTGGTTGGGTTTACAACCAATGAGAAGGCAGAACAGAAAGTCTTTATAAAGACAAAAACACAGGAAGTAGCTCTGGTTCGGAGAGGTAGGACCACCACAGGAGGAAGGGTAAGGTTTTAGCTCTTAGCTCTGACCTCTTGGCTTTCTTCTTTGCATTGGTTCTGTGTTTCTTACTTAGTAAGACGGTTAGTTACATCTACAGAAGCCCAGTCGGCCCTTACTGAGAAACTTGAGCTGGGGTTCCTTTTGCTTCACATACACTGAGAGCTGCAGAGCGGAAGAAAGACACCCAGGCGTCGTGCTGGCCGGAAGGGGAGAAGCAGGTCATCTGTGAGCTCGGAGAAGGAGCCAGAGAAGCCAGTGCGCCCCAGGAGAAAGGTGTCCTCCAGCCTGCAGCTACCACCCCGAGAGGCATGAGAAGAGAAAGGTGTCCTCCAGCCTGCAGCTACCACCCCGAGAGGCACGAGAAAGGTGTCCCCCAGCCTGCAGCATTTCAACCTCCACAGATCTGACTCCTGACTCCAGTCATTCAACAATTGGTTCTGGCAGAAGAATTTGTCTAAATAGTAGTTTAATCTTGCCAACAAGAGTTATGTGGAGATAGCCCCCACCCCGAGATCTTCCTGACCTCCATGTGGAGACAGTCCCCACCCCGAGATCTTCCTGACCTCCATGTGGAGACAGCCCCCACCCCGAGATCTTCCTGACCTCCATGTGGAGACAGTCCCCGCCCTGAGATCTTCCTGACCTCCATGTGGAGACAGTCCCCGCCCTGAGATCTTCCTGACCTCCATGTGGAGACAGTCCCCGCCCTGAGATCTTCCTGACCTCCATGTGGAGCCCATCCCTCACCCCGAGATCTTCCTGACCTCCATGTGGAGCCCATCCCTCACCCCGAGATCATCCTTAGTTCCATTCAGCTGCTCGTGTTTCCAGCCCTGGTGACCTACTCATGGCTGATATTTCCTCACTTTTTAAACATGATAAGCCCATCTTCCTCATGAATGCTGGACCGTGGACAGAGATGCATGCAAGAGAGAAACCAGAGCCCATGAAGGCCAGACATTGGGCAGCTGAGAAGCGTGGGCATAGCCACCTCGGGGATCTTCTTGTCTCCCTTCAACAACGGCTTCTTTGACACAGTAGTCTCAATTGTGTGCTTTTCTTTCATTTTTTTCTTTGTATTTGATATTATAATTTTTGTATCCTATGAAATACATTGTATACATATATTTTGCTACACAGTGATTTCCTAAAATACAGTTTATTCATTCATTTATTTGTTTGTTTGAGACAGGGTCTCACTATATAGCCCTGGCTGGGCTGGAACTCACTCTGTAGACCAGGCTAGCCTTGAACTCACAAAGATCTGCCTGCCTCTGCCTCCTGAGGTCAAAGGTGTGAGCCACCACACCTACTAGTTTGTTTATCTTGCACATATGTATTTTGAAAGGTGATTTTAAATCTCTGCATGTGTGCCTGTGTGTGTGAGTGCCTGTGTGTGTGTGCCTGTGTGTGTGCCTGTGTGTGTGCATGTATGTACCTGTGTGTGTGAGTGCCTGTGTGTGTGTGCCTGTGTATGTGTATGTGCCTATGTGTGTGTGCATATATGTACCTGTGTGTGTGTGCCTGTGTGTGTGTGTGCATGTGTGTACCTCTGTGTGTGTGCATGTGTGTGCCTGTGTGTGTGTGTGCATGTGTGTACCTCTGTGTGTGTGCATGTGTGTGCCTGTGTGTGTGTGTGTGTGTGTGTGAGTGCGGGCACACATGTGGACATTAGTCTTCACTTTCGGTCTCTTGCTGTCACTGTGTGTGTGCCTGTGTGTGTATGTGTGTGTGTGTGCCTGTGTGTGTGTGAGTGCAGGCACACATGTGGACATTACTCTTCACTTTCCGTCTCTTGCTGTCTGTCACTGTGTGTGCCACACTAGCTGGTCCCTTCTCAGTGCAGGTGGGCCGGGAGTGCAGAGGCTTAGTAGTTCCGGCTTTATGTGGGTTCTGAGGACCTGCCTATCCTCATGCTTTAGCGGCTGCCGCTCTACCCAACTCGTCACCACCTTGAAAGCTTTTAGTTATAAAACTCTCTTATGTGTATTGATGTTTTGGCCTGCATGTGTCTTTGCATCTTGTCCACACCTAGTGCCTGCAGAAGCCAGAAAGGGGCCTCAGATCCCCTGGAATTGGAGTGACAGGCAGGTGTGAGCTGCCATGTGGGTTCTGGGGATTGAACCCAGGTCCTCTGGAAAAACAGCCAATGCTCTTACTGCTGAGCCGTCTTTCCAGCCTCTTGAACACTTTTATTTATTTATTTATTTTTTTGAGACAGGGTCTCTCTTTATAACCCTGGCTGGTCTGGAACTCACTGTGTAGACCAGGCTGGCCTTGAACTCACAGAGATCCACCTGCCTCTGCCTCCCAGGTGCTGGGATTAAAGGTTACACCACCATAGCCCAGCTCCCTTGAAAACTTCCAAAAATGAAAAATAATCACTTGATTTTTTTTTTTAAAGAGGCACATCCAACAAGGAGCCATTATTCACGCTCCCAGTCTGACATACCACACAGAAAATGAAAGTTTATTCCCAACCACTATACCTGTTCGTCCCTGCATCTGAGAAGGTATGGTGCCAGACACAGGCGCTGGGCAGGTGCAGCCCAGCAATGGCCCAGATAGTTTGCCGACCAAACGGGAGGAGGGAGCCAGCCTGACGGAGCACACCTGTAGCTCCAGCACTCAGAGGGCGGAGGCGGGAGGAAAGGACATTCAAAAGTCACCCTTAGCTACATAGGGAGTTTGAGGCCACCCTAGGCTGCACAAAATCCTATCTCAGAAAAGAAATAGGCTGAGAAATCATTTATGGACTGGATACCAACATAATTAACATGTAATTTGTGGCATTCTCTCATTCATTCAATCAACAATAAGCAATTTAAAAATAGAAGGAAATACTACTTTTCTTCTGTTGGTTTGTCCTGGGAATCCCTAGATAAGCATTTTCAGGACTAAGGGGACTTCAGAACCATAATATTCACTTTGGCATGAGTGAGATGCAGTATGATGAGAAGCCTATAGGGAACTGGTTAACTTAGATGCAAAACATTTGTGTGGTGTGACATTATTATATAGTTATTAAAAAGAACACAGAGGCCATTGTTACTGTTGGTACAAATGGAAAAAATGGAAAATTGGTGATTCCTCAAAATGTTAAATGTGGCATTATCACATGACCTAGCAATTCAGCACACACACACACACACACACACACACACACACACACACACACACACACAGAGTAATGAAACACATTCAAAAACTTGCATGTAGTAGCATTATTTGTAATAATCAAAATAGTTCATCAACTTATGAGTAGAAAAGTAAAATGCCATGTGTCCTTATAGCAGAATATCATTTGTTAATTATAAAGGGGAAGAAACTATGCTAACTGAAAGATCACAGAATGATCCTATATGATTTTATGTAAATAAAATGTCTAAAATCAGCAGTTGGGTTTTTGTTGTTATTGGTTTGGGATAAAGTTTCCTGTACCCAGTCTGGCCTCAACTCACTCCCTGTCTGAGTATGACCTTGGATTTCTAATCCTCCTGCCCTCCGAGTGCTGGAATTGCAGCAGGTATCAACATACCCAGTTTATGCAGGGCCAGGATTCAAACCCATGGCCTTGTGTATGGTAGACAAACACTCTACCAAAATGAGTTACATTCCAGCCCCCAAAGAGGTGGACCTATAGACAGAAAGTAGATTAGTGATTGCCTAAGGCTATGCGGTTAAGTAGACATGGAGTAGACGCTGATTAGTGGGCAGGGAGTTTCTCTGTGGATGATGGAAATGCTCTGCAATTGAGTGTGGTGACGGCTATACAACTGTGAACACAGAGTTGTGTAATTTAAGTTGGAAAGCTGTATGTAAACCATATAACAACAAAATACTTGTTTTTCCCTGAGACAGGGTTTCTCTGTGTAGTCCTGACTGTACTGGAAATCACTCTGTAGACCAGGCTGGCCTTGAACTCAGAGATCCGCCTGCCTCTGCCTCCCGAGTGCTGGGATTAAAGGCGTGCGCCACCACCTCCCGACATATTTTATAAATTAATAATAACCGTTTTGAAGTGGAGTGAAGCTGGAGACTGCCCAGCAGGAGAGCACTTGCCTAGATGCACAAGACTCTGGATTTGATCCGGTGTCACAGGCCGGGGAGGAAGTATATTTCAGCACATACTGTTGGGAATAAAAGTCACATTTCTGAACAGTAGTTATAATATGCTCCTCTTTTATTTATAAGAAATATATATGGACAGAGAGAGATAGGTATTATTATAAACATAAAAAAGGTCCGTGATGGTACACACCAAGCCGTTCACAGATCTTTCGATGGTCAGGGTCGTTCACAGGAGTTGTCTGTATCTGATATGCTTTTAGCATTTACTCCAAGTATGTCCTGCTCTGGACATGTTAAACAAGAAGGAAAGAGAGAGTACACCCTGCGAAGGCCCCGGAGCCCACTGGCATTCAGGTTAGAGGAAAGGGGTCCCCGGGGTGCTGAGGTTCAGCATATCCAAGCGCAGCACCCCCAGGTAGAGAGGAGGCTTTCAAGCCTGGATGGTCTCACTTCCCTCCCAGGTGTGGCTCAGAGCCAGGCCTGGGGGAGAAACTGTTTGTCCACTAAGTGAAAAGACTCACTTATGGTGAATTTAGGATTCAAAATACAAAGGGTACTTCCTGTCTCACCCCATGGCAACCTCCCTTCACCCAGCCTACCCCCTGTAGGGCTACAGACACTCAGCATCCAACTGCCTTGCTGTTCCAAGAGCCTCGTGGCCTCACACATTGCTTTTTCCTTGTTGTGGAGACTGGTCCATAAGAACACGAGCACTTCATTTTGAGTCTCACAGTGCCCCACAGCGGAGTCCTTGTCATACGTACGGACCTTACTTTGCTGACCACCCCAAACAACGGCCAGTAAGATCGCGCTTGAGCCGTTTCTTTTCCTGGACCACAATCTCTTACCAAAACCATTGCCATCACAGAAGAAAGATAGATGAAATACTTTTTTTTTTAAAGGAAGAAAAGAAATTCCATGCATAGTCCATATATTATAAATAGGGTCAAGAGCGGTGTCTCCATATCAAAGACGTTAATATCACCACCTAACTAAGCATAGTGGTACACACCTGTGATCCCAGCACTTGGGAAGTTGAAGCAGGAGGATGGCACATTTGAGGCCAGCCTGGGCTACCTGGCAAAACCTTGTCTCAAAAATTTTGTCATTCCACTGAAAACATGTACAAGTGAAATTAATAAATATAAATAGCTTGCCATGGCTTTTTTTTTTTCTTTTTTGAGACAGTCTTACATTTAGTCTAGGCTGGCCCCGAACTTACTGTGTAGTCCAGGCTGGCCTTGAGCTTTCAAAAACTCCCCCTGCTTTAGGTCCTGTGGCTACCAGGATTACAGGCCTGAGGCCACCAAGCCTGGCTCTTGTGTTGGGCTTGGATACGGAACGAATGTGGACCATCCAAGGCAAACTCTCACTGTTTGCACAACTTCCTGGGTTCCAGATTCGTCGGCAAGGCTCTGCAGAGCTGCAGGAAGATCGAAGAGCGGCACGGGGTGACTTTGAACTTGTGTCGTCCCGCAACTGTATCCATAGGATAAACTTGTAGCTGTGCGGAGGAGGCCGAGTCACAGGCGGTGCCGAGTCACAGGCGGAGGTCAGGGCGGGTTCTGCTGTGGCTCGGCTGTGAGCAGCTCCGCCTTTGCCTCTCCAGACGGTCACTTCTAGCTGCTTCTTTTAGGGCGATGATAGTTTTGCTTCTTCTCCTGTCTCTGTGCCAGGCCAAATGGAGAGTCCACAGCCTTCCGCAGAGACCAGCAGGGAGCTGAGGACAGGCTTCGCTAGACACCTTTCCTTCTGGGAGACCCTGAACAGATTACCCATACCCGACAAGCTGAGCTTCCTTTCCCTTCTCTGTGCAGATGACATCTCTGCTCACTTGTCACCATCCGGTCTCTTCTCTCCTGCCCACCCCCGCCCTCAGGGGCTGGGCTTTGCCCTGCCCTCCCTACAGGGAAAAAGAGTCCAGGCCAACAGAAAGGTCCACAGGCTTTTTAATGGTGTAATGGCTACTTCCCTTTGGAGACCCCATCTGGTTGTGACAGCTTCTTCCAAGGTGTTGGTGTCAGGGGGGTGGGCGGTCGGTCGCAGGGTGGGCAGAGGCCATGCAGTGACTGGGAGGGGTGGCCAAGGGCTGTTACATTCTGTTTGGCATGTAAACATTCTTCTGTTGCTTCCCAGGGAGGGGGAGGGAATTCCCTGTCCCCTAACACCTGCCCGAGGGGCTCAGGAGACTGAGCAGGCCGGGGCCCCTCAGGAGGAGCTGGGAAGCCAGAGAGCCATGTGCCTGGGGCAGGGCCCTTCTCCTGCACCCCTCTGCACACGGTACGACGGGGGGGGGGGCGTATTAAGGTGAACACACCCCACATCTGAGCCAGTGACATGAGCAGAAAGGATTGGGACATGAGGGATGGTGGTGGTGGTGTGATACTCTCACAGAGGAGGGGTAGGAACCTGAAGGGCCATGCGCAAAGGATGGATGATTCTCACGGAAAGGGCTTCAGCTGGGAGTGGGGGTTGGGGGCATGGGGAGATGTGGTGTCCTCTGCCCTGGTTCCTTCCTGGGGAGAGGAGCCGCTTGGTCCCCTCACCACTCACCTCTGCTGGTCCTCTGTCCCTCCTTCCTCCTAGCCTGATGACACTATTGACGTAGAGGCCTGAGGTTGGCTGGAGCCCTGTGGCGGTCTGGAGTCCCAAGGGTAGACTGGGTTTTACATCTGTACCAGTTCAAGTGCTGGGTGAAGCTGGGAACGGGGTGAGCCTGGGGCTTTCTCAGGCCTCCCTTCCCTCCCATCTCCAAACCAAGGTGTTGTCGGTCCTAGAGCAGAAATGAGACTGAGGGGGGGCGCCTACATTCATGGTTCGGTTGGTGGCAAGGAGCAGGCCCAGGGCCTGGGCACCAGGGGTCATGCCCTGGTCCCCACCTGGCATGAGCTGATTGTCATTCATAAAAGCTCTGGGTGGGAGGAAGTGGGCCCTCTACCCCTCTGCTAGACCAGAGGGCAATTAGAGGGGAGCCTCGGGGTGACAAGGATAACTGAATCCAGAGAGGTTTCCTGAGTGTTCTGGGAGCTTCTGCAAAGCGTGGGATCGACCTCAAAGACTATCCACCCCGGGCTGTCTTAGAGCTGCTGTCTTTGCGTGGAAGCAACTGGCCAGACCTGCTGAGCCCCCCTGGGGAGTTCAGCGGGCACCAGGCTGCTTGCAGTCAGTCATCCTGGGTACAGACAGGGCCGGACCGCTGGTGCGCCGCGGCCTGCCTGCCTGCCTTTCTTCCTCGTCATCTCGATGTCTTGGTTTGCTCTCTATGGCTCAAGGAAGGACAGGGGGGCCAGAACAGGGGATGGAAGGCTGGGAGTGCTTGATAGGAGGCCTGCAGGGGGTCCCTGGCCCAGAGAGGAGGGGCCGCCTGTCCCTTCTGCAGCCAGAGTGCTGCTTGCCCCAGATGTTAGCAGCTGAGGCTCCTGATGAGGTGGGCGAGCTAATGCAGAAGCCAAAATGCAGGCACAGAGCATCTCAGCTGTGTGGGCGGGCTCAGAGCAAGAGGGGCCCAGGGTGAACTGGGGTGGGGCCGGGGTGGGCGCCAGCTAGCATCACACACAGTCTAAAGTGAGAAGGGCCTTCTGTCTCAGGGAGCCACTTCACCTCATCCTGCTTCCTCTGCCCACTCAGGGGGATGATACCTAAGCCAGCCCACTGCCCACAGCAGAGGTGGCAGGATGACCAGAACCGAGTCCCTGAATCCTCAAATGGCCAGCACACAGAAGGTGATAACCAGTCCCTCCACCTGCATGGAACTCTGAGAGACGGGAGTTGACTGAAACTTGAAGATGCAGAATTGAGGTTAGAGAGCAGGAAGGACTTCCTGATGGTAAGGGGTCCTGAGCACTAGACCAGAGGACCAGAGAAGTGAGTAACCTTTTTAAAGCCCCATTCCAGATTCCCGCTGGGAGACACTGCCCCAGAGAGGCAGCTCTGAGCTTCTAGAGGCTCCATTCATTTCTATTCAGGAAAGGTATTTCTGTTCCCGGCACGGGGAGTAACCCCCTCTCAAGAATCACATGCCCTGTGCTTCGCATAGAGCTGACTTTAGCCAGACCAGAGGTGTCCCCTTAAGCCTAAATAAACCAATGACCCCTGGGTCCCACTTCCCCAATCCCAGCGTGGCCTTCCATGAACACCATGGCTCCTAGGAGACTGTGGGCAGGCCAGAGCCTGTGCACGTCTGGAATGTGAGGCTGTTTCTCCTGTTGGGTAGGGTTGGAGGCTGAAGAAGATGGGGGTGAGGACAAGATGGGCCGCAGGAGGTGTAAGCAGATGTAAACCTCTTGGGTGGGGGGCGTAGAGATCAGCCAAGACCTGGTGGGTGAAGGAGACGGGCCCTAAAAGCGGGCGGTTAAGTGGCTGAGCCTTCCGGGGCAGAGGATCTGCTGTGAGCCTGTCCCTGCAGAGGGGGCGGTAGGAGGGAGGGAGGACGCAGAGAGAGGAACCAAGACACGCACCCTCCGGGGTCAGTGGGCTGGCTGGGCTGCAGGGCGCAACATGTGCTCACGTGCGTCCTGGTGGGTGCAGGCGGGAAGCTGGGGCCGCGGTGGCGCGCGGGCGCGTAAGGCTGTGCTGGAAGATGCTCCAGTGTGGCCGGCTGCGGGTGGGGACCAGGGTGAGGGTAGGGGGCGCCGCAGAGAGCCGCGGGCGGATGTCATTATCTGGTCCCGGGCCGGCCCTCCGAGACTGCCGCCCGGCCTTTGGTTGCTGCGCGCTGAGTCTGCGGTTGTTTCCCCCTGGGTCCTTTCTTGGGGGCCCCTGGAGAGGCCTCGGGCTGAGATCTGGCCTGGAGGACCCCCCGAGGGGGAGGGGCGCCGGGCCGGGCTTGATGCGACGACGGGGAGGAGCTCTCTTTGCGGGACAGGGACTGGCTCCGCGGGGACCCGCTGGGGTGGCGCGCGGTGGAGGCGGGGAGGCCGGGACTGCGGGGCGCTGCAGGCCTGGAGACTTGGGCGCGACCTGGGCCAGGCCCCCGGCTCGAGGAGTGTTTGGGACGGAGGTCCGCAGCAGTGGCCGACCCTGAGGGCTTCTGCAGCTGGAGCCTGCTGAGGGGCAGAGGGCAAGAGAAAAGGACGTGGGTAGGGGGCAGGGGGACATTTTCAGAATGTCTTTGAGCACCTAGCCCTAGAGATCTGCGGCATCAAAGCTGGGTAAGGTGGAAGAGGTCAGGCACAGATGAATAAACAGGCCTGGTGTCCCATCCTGCAGGGCAGGGTCTTTTGGGCTATGACTGGAGGGGCCTGCTACAGGGGTGTCCTTAAGGCCAGGTGTCATCTCTAAAATACCCATGGGTTTTGTATTCTAATCTAGAATATGCTTACGTTAATATCAATACAAAATACTATTTCATGCCAGTTACTGGATGCCCAAGGCTTTACCCTTTGGTTTCAAATGTCCCATGTGAACTAGGGACTGTGTGTGGGCTCTGCTGGTCTCCAGCAGCCTCCCCTGGTCCCACCTCACCGTATCCTCCTCTAGTAATGCTGTTCCCGTTCCCTTGTGCCCAGTGACAGAGCTAACCCTTGAGTCACAAGTAACACAGTGCCCAGATGGGAGATGGTGATAGACCCGAGAGATGTCGGAGGATGTCATAGTCCTTAACCTTGGCTCTATGACATCCCTGGAGGCCTCCTCTGGCCACTCTGCCCACAACCAGTCCCGGCAGGGTTTCTCACCTGCTGGTGATAGCCACGTCAGACGCTGAGGCTGCACCGTGGGGTCTACCAGGAAGCTGCTGCCCTTCTGCAGGCGTGGGCACACCGATGGGGCGAGGAATCCGGCTCCGGGTGGTCGCGGCCCGCCCAGCCTTCCTAGGCAAGGCTGCTGTGGGCTCTGAGGCAGGTGTGTCCTCCTCAGAGCCTGTGGCAGAGAGTGTCTCGGAGGCACGGCGCTGCTCTTCGCTAGAGGAGGATGAGGCTCCTGAGGCCAGCCTCAGCAACAGGCGACCCTGCCTCTTCTCCATCACCAGCCGCGCCAGGTCCTGCTGCGGCCTAGCCCGCCTGCTCCACCGCTCTTTGGCCGACTGCGAGCCCGAGGGCTCCGAGCCCGTGTCCTCTTCAGACAACAAGACAGGAATACGGCTCCTGGGGCGAGAACCTGGCATAGCGTGGCGGCTGGGGGAGACGGTGGTCCCTTTCTTGGTGACTGGCTCCAGTGGGGATGTTGGAGCTGGCCCATCAGCAAGGGCTGGGCCATTGGGCAATGAGTCTGTGACCACTTCTGAGGGCGTTTCCCCGGGAAGGCCAGACAGGGCACAACTCTCCGTTTCGGTTCCATCCAGCCCCGGCAAAGCCATGCCATTCTCCAGAGGCACTCGGGTCCCCTCCTCTGCGACGCCCGCCTCAGAGAGCGCCGCCTCGGAGAGCGCCTCCAGGCCCAGCTCACCCCCAGTGCTGACCTCCTCTGGCCTGGAGGAGGCCTGCCCTCCGGAAGACATGACATTGAGGTGGGATTTCTCTGCAATGTGAACAAAGGTCCTCTCGACTTTGGTGAAGGGGGAGGAGGTGACTGCCACCAGTCCACCAGTGGCCACCAGCCCAACCCCAAGCCCTGCTCCAGGTCCTGAGGGCTTGGCTTCAGACTTGAGGATGGAGGACAGGGTGCCGGGCTCCGATACATCCAGCTGGCTTCCAGTAGGCTGGGGCTGCTCCTGCTGAGGGGTGAGGGCCGCCAAGGTGCCCAGATCGGGGTCAGGGGCCAGTTCGGCAGTGACTGGCGACTTCTTCATGTCGCCAGGGGAGACGAGCACCAGCGTTTTGGATCCCTCCTCAGGCTCCAGGTCCCCATCGGCCACGGAGGCCCGGCCCCTGACCTCCTTCTGATCGTCAGCCAGGAGTGTGGACGGGGCGCCCTCCTGGCTCCGCTCGGTGCTCCGCTCGCTCCCCTCGCTGCTAGAGCCACTTCGAGGCCCCAGCACCTCCCCAAGGGCCCCTGCCTCCTCCTCCTCCTCCTCCTCTTCATCTTCCTCCTCCTCCTCTTCCTCCTCCTCTTCTTCCTCTTCTTCGTCTTCTTCCTCTTCTTCCTCCTCCTCTTCCTCCTCCTCCTCGTCTCCCTCCTTCCCATTGGCCTGAGGCTGAAAGGGAGCCAGCGGGACCTGCGGGGTGGTGAGCAGTACGTGGGAGAAGCCCACCCTCCGGACCCTGTTGAGGAGTCGGGCCCGTTCTCGGTAGTCAGAGAGGTCTCTCTTGAAGTCCTGGTAGGGCAAGCCCAGAGGCACAGCTCGTGGAAGGCCATTCACCTCAAACGGGGGCGCCACAGAGAACACCTGTAAGGGGCACACACAGGGACCCGCTGAGGTCACCCACCCTCAAGGGCCCCGGGAGACCCCACCCCGACCCCCGCCAGAAGGTAGACAGTGGGTCCTGTTCTGTTGTTGTCGTGGCCTCGGGACCTAGAATGATCCCTGGCACCTAGTAAGGCTCAGGGGATCCCTGTCCGAGGGCAGATCCCTCTCCTTCCTCCCTGCCCCCCCTCCCTCACCAGACAGAGACAACTTTAAGGTATGACTGGTAGCACAAAATAACCCCGCAATGTGAGCATCTCAGAAAACCCTTTTTTAGGTGACCAGACAGGAGGGGCTGAATCACTTTCTGGAATGTTCTGTGCTTGCAGATGTCCAGCCTTAGCCCCTCTACCAGGGGCAGGTCCTCTGTAGCTGCTGTCCAGGACCCCGAGAGCCCGTGAGGGAAGGTCCTCTCACACTACAGTGTGAACAGGTTCCCTGGAGCACCAGCCTTTGCCCTCTCCTTCTGGCCTGTCAGCAAGAACCATGTCCAGTCCTCTCCCCCAGGAACTCAGCTAAGTTCTCCTCTCTGGAGCCGTGTGTGGAGCCCTTGGCGATCCCATCACGGCTGAACCTCTTCCTTCCGCTAGACCCCCACGACATCCTTTCTGCCTCCTCTCTAGACTAGAAAGGCCCAGCCTCCTTGGCAGAACTGACTGTCTCCTGCACTCCTTGGTCCCTTCTCTGTCTGTGTCTCCCTCCACTCCACAGACAACACCACATCAGGTTTATGGGCTTTGTTCCGGGTGTGTGTGTGTGTGTGTGTGTGTGTGTGTGTGTGTGCGCGCGCGCGCGCGCGCGCGCGCGCGTGCGCTCAGGGTCCAGCGCTTTCTTAGGCTTCCTTCCTTCCTTCCTTTCTCTCTCTCTTCCTTTCTTCCTTCCTTCCTTCCTCTCTCTCTTCCTTCCTTCCTTCCTTCCTTCCTTCCTTCCTTCCTTCCTTCCTTCCTTTCTTTCTTTTTTTAACGCACTGGCCCTCTGCCTTCCTAAACCAACAGGGCACAGTCCATCCAGGCGAGACGCCTGAAAGGGGAAATAATTCTGTCACTTCCCGCATCACAGCCCCACACAGCCATCCCAGCCTGCTCCCCCAGCGCTCCCGCGGACTTTTCCCTGCCATTCTAGTATTCCACGGCCACCAGCCTGTTGCCTCAGTCGTGGCAGGCATCTTTCTCACAACTGCCCGACTGAGCTTCCTGAAACTCAGATCCCACGCGTGTCTCTGCACACATGAGTGTGCCCATCCTTGGTGTGGCACAGGAGCCATCTCTCAGCCCTGCCCTGCCTCCTACCTTCTCCCTGCCGCAGCCTGAGAAGGCGAAGCGCCCCTGCCCCACCCACGCTCCAGCCATTGATGTTAGCAGCATCTCCCGGGTGTCATACACCTCACACGTCTGTTAACAGCTCTTCCGCAAAGCCTTCCTGTTCATCAACCTTCCTTCCTACCTGCGTGCCAGACTCTTCCGTGTGTGTATGTGACTCTCTTTTTTTTGTGAATGAAGTCCCTGGAGGGTTTTGTTGTTGTTCATTCACTCAAGAGGTCCTTAACCACCTGTGGTGGCACACACTTGTAACCCTAGCTCTTGGGAAGCAGAGTTACGGAGATCAGGAGTTCAAGGATAGTCTTGGCTACAGATTGAATTTGAGGCCAGCCCTGGGCTCTATGAGACTGTGTTTTTAAAATAAGAGGGGGTCATGGGGATCCACCCCTAAACAAAGAACTATAGACAAATAAGGACAGCCGAGAGAGGGGGATTGCTCTTTCCCAGGGGTCAGCTCCCTTAATTGCCTATTTAATACAAAGCAGTCAGCCCTGAACTCATATACACATAGGCAATGCTAAATGAACTCAGCAGCTTGTATTTATTCACATGTGTGTGCGTGTGTGTGTGTGTGTGTGTGTGTGTGTAAGAATAACAATCAAAGAAACTAGGCCATCAATTTAAGAGAGTAAGGTGGGATAGAGGAGGAATTGGAGGGAGGAAAGGGGGAAATTATGTCATAATATTTTAATTATTTTTTTTAATGAGCAGGGGCTGGGGGCAGATGGTTCAGTTGGTAAAGTGCTTGCCACCTAATTTGAGCCAGGTATGTGGTGTGTGTTTATAATCCCAGTGCTGAGGAGGTAGAGACAGGTAGGATTCTGGGAGCTAACTGGCTGGCCAGCCTAGCCTAATCTGCAATCCCAGACCCCACTGAGAGACCCTGCCTCAGAAAACAAAGTGGACTGACTGCCCAGGATGGTGAGGAAGGCTGATCTCCAGCTTCACACACACAAAGTGTCCCGGTCGCTATGTGAGACATTAAAAACCTATGGGTCAAGTATTGAACGATGCAGACATGCATTTATTCGAGTCAGCAAGGGAGAGGAACTGGGCACAGTGCCAACCCCACAAAGGTCCTAAGCATAAAGGGGCCTCATAAGCAGATAGCTCAAAAAGTATTTGCTCACTCGCCTTTGCTCTGCTCACCCTGGTTTGTAGATCACTGCCCCTTCCAACCTCACCATGAGTTTTGGCAAAGGAGATGCCCAACCAGTAAGTGGCTTCAGTACACTCGGCTGGTGGAGAATGAGACAGGAATCTCCAAAGCTGCGCATCTGTCGCACTGGTGACGTCCCCCTCAACATCCACCATCTTCCGCATAATCCACTGTCTGAGAGGACTCATTGTGGGAGGGAGTAGCAGGTAGAGAGCCTGTATCTGGTGTGCTGGCACATGCCTGTAACCCTAAGACCGAGGAGACTGAGGCAGGAAGATTGCCGTGAGTCTACAGTCAATCTGGGCTATGTAGCGAATTAAGACTGTCTCAGGAAACCAAAAAAGGCGGTGGCAGAGGGTGCTGGGGGGTGACTCAGTGGTCATGCGCTTGCTGCACAAACTTGAGGCCCTGAGTTCAGATCACTAGTGCCCAAGTGAAAAGCCAGGATGTAGTGGCACATGCCTGGGGGGAGATTTCCCTAGCTGGCTCTCCAGTCAGTCTAACCATTTGACGAGCTCTAGATTCAGAGAGAGACCCTGCCTTGAAAAATAAGGTCTGCAGAGCTGGCTCAGCAGTTCAGAGCACTTGCTCTTGCAGAGGATCCGGATGGTTCATAGCACTCACGTGGTGGCTCACAACCATCCATAGCCCCAGTGCCAGGGGATCTGATACCCTCTTTGACCTCTGTGGGCCTCAGGCACACATAGCGCACAGACACACATGCAGGCAAACACGCATGCACATAAAATAAATAAATCCGGTTTTTTATTTGAAAAATGAGGTAGAAAGTGACGGAGGAGGATGCCTGACCTTGACCTCTGACCTCCACATTCCTGTGCGCTCTGTTGTGCAAATACATGTGCAGAGGCAGGTAGCCTTGGCCCCCAAAGGAACTTCTGATGGTCTAGAAGCTTCCGGAGAACGTTTCCCTCTTTACACCCCCGTGGAGGTCCCCAGTAGCTGTTTTTTTGTTTGTTTGTTTTGTTTTTGCTTTTGTTTTTGCCCACACTACTTTTCCATTCTTGCTTCCATTCTTCATCCACTGATGTGCCTTCCAGTGTCACAGCTGTGGAAAACAGCTGGCCGAGTGGACAAGGCTGCTTAAGTGGCACTGGGCACCTTGGGCTGGGTGCATGCACTGACAGCCACGGGCAGGAAGACACGGGGCAGCTTTGCTCATGACTTCCTACCCAGCACCAGCCTCGCCCGCTCGCCACAGGCGCCCCTCAGCCCCACCCCTCAGCTCTCCTCACCCCACTTCTGCGGTCTTGGACATTTCTGTTAGAAACACCTCTTCTCCCACACCCGGCCAAGTCCCGAATCTCTACACGAAAGCCCCATTCAAGGGAGACCCACCCCTCAGCTGGATAACTAGAGGAAAAGTCGTCCCGTCCCCCCCCCCCCATCTAAGGCCTTTTGCCCTAGTGGTTTGGGGAAGAGGAGAACTGAGAACCAACCAGGCTGGCGAGGGAGCAAGAAGCACTGACCAAGCATTGGCCCAAACTGGAAAGTGTGTTGACAAGGGCTACCAAGACTCAGAATTTGTTAGCGCCTCTCTGTCTCCCACCCAGGAGCATGGAGGACCTTCTGCATTTGGGGGAGGGCAGACGGGGGGCGGGGGCGGGGAGGGAGGCTGTAGATCTCAGAGCTTTGCCAACAGGATCAGGGCCACCCACACTAACCTGGGTACACTGGGTTTCTGTTTAAGTCCCCCGGCCCCCCCCTCACCTACTGTCCTAGAAAGGAGTTTCCTCCTCGGCAGAAGCTCTCTGCCTCTCCCAGGATGTCTAGTGAGCCATTTGCCCCCTTGACCTCCTAGTCTGCTGGTACCTCCAGGATGCTTTCTGTGTGCTTGGCCATGGAAGCCCGAGGAAACTCTGGGAGGGCAGCACACCCCAGACGTGTGGAGGGTTAGCTGGCCTGAAGGAGATCACACCTCTCCCCAGGGCAGTGACCTTTACGATTCTCACTTGTTTGTGTAGGCAGGCTCCCAGGCCTGCCTTGGCTCCGCTCATCCCACTGATTTGAAGTCCCCTGGTTGCCAGGCATGGTGGTGGCACAAAGCTTTAATCCCAGCACTCAGGAGGCAGAGGCTGGGGGTCTCTGTGAGTGCAAGGTCAGCCTGGGCTACTTGGTTCCAGACCAAACAAGACCCCATAGTGAGACTGTTTCAAAAGCAGCTCTGGCTGTTTTATGACCCAAGGGGAAGCAGGCCATTCAAGCGGAGATCCTCAGAGAGAGAGCAGAAGCCCCAGGCTTCTGCTCCCCGCACTGTCCCTCCAGCTTCAAAGGCCAGCTGAAGTCTTGCCCTCAGCACCACACACAAAGGGAGGTGGCCGGACCTGGTCCTCTTTTGCTGCTGAGCGAGCTGGTGTCCCGTTAGCCCAGGGAGACCTGCCACTCTGCCTCATCCCAGTGCCCACACAGGGTGCATGAGGTGACTCTCCTGCCTGGACCCTGGCCAAGCCCTACCTGGAACCACGCTCCAGCTCAAAGTCCCAAGGTAGTGGGGGATGGGACAGGCTGAGTGCCAAAGCAAAGGATTAGCTGACACTCCCCACGTTGCGCAGGGAAAGGACCAGTGCCTGTCAGGACTGCCTCATGGCCCACATCCCTTCCTCTGCTCTGGAAGGTGAAATAGCTAAGCAAACATGCTCCACCACCCTGGCCCCCAGCCAAGCAGCAATGCCAGGCCTCAGAGGTGAGGACATGGAGACTAAGTAGCTGCTGGCAGCTTCTCAACCACATCTGCTGCGTCACTAGCCTGCCTCAGTCTACCTGCTCCCCTCAGAGTGTTGCTGTCCAGCCAAGGCCCTCCCTCCACTGCACCATAGCCCAGCCCTCGAGGTGGCTGCTCCGGCTAAGGAAGAGGAAGGTGGGAACATGGCTACCAGGTCTACTCAGACCTCACACACATGACCAGATCTCCGTGTCTCCCTCCACATCTGCTCTAGGACCCAGAGCCAACAAGGATGTGGGGGAGGGGGTTCTGAGCCCCCTGGGGAATAGGACCTGTGCCTGTCACTGGCCCTTCGCCTCCCACTTGCTTTGGGCCCCAAGAGGAAGGTTGCTTCCCCTTGAGCAGCTGGAGGAACTCACCCACTAGCCAGAACCTGTCCCAGGCAGCCCCCAGTCACCAGTAATACTAGCTCCTTCCTGTCTTCTGCCCAGCCAGGGTGAGGGGCCAAAGAGAGGCAGGACCCAGGAGATTCTGTCTGCTCAGCCTGCTTCTGCCGTGCTGGCCTTCTTAGTCTAGACCCTTTGCCTGCCTGCAGGCCCAGAGCTAAATCTGCATGGGTGCTGTCCCTTCACCCAGCAGGGGCAGGAGCAGGGCACGGTAGAGAGCACAGGGCACTCTGTCTGGCATTCTGGCGCCCCACCTCCACCACACTCGCTCGGTGGGACCTAACCTACTTCAATGGCATTCCTCTCTGTCCAGTCGGCACCTGGAGCAGGATCCCAGAGCCCAGAGTCCACCCATCAGCTTCCCCCACGAAAGGAGGCGCGGGGGGCGGGGGCGGGGAGGGTAATTCGAGTCCAGCTGGTCAGCACTCGTCAGTGAGCAGTCCCGGCCAGCCCCCTGCCCTCCGCCCTGCCCCTGGAGCTGAGGTCCGCACGGACCCTAGTGGGCGGTGAAAGAAAGCAGGCCAAGGCAAAGGTTCCTGGAAGGCGTCTTTAATCAGGATTTGGTAGTACACAAGCTCTCCGGATTGTCTGCATGAACATACAGGGACTTTAAAAGGCACAAGATCCCTCGCACAGCGACGCCTGACGGCGGGGCGCCCCCACCCCCGCCCGTGCACGGCCGTGTGCGCGTGGGTGCGTGTCCGTGTCCCACCCCCGTGGCGGCGCCGCGCGTGTGCGTGTCGGTTTCAAGTGTTGGATTTGTACAGTACTCGCAGTCTGGGGTGGGGGTGGGGGGCTCAGTGCATGCTTTTCTACCCGGGTCCGGGGCCCCTGACGCCGCTATATACACTAAGGAGGACGCACCCCGGAGAGAAACAGGGAAAAAGGGAGAAGAGAAAAGAAAAAAGAAAAGAAAGAAAAAGAAGAAGAAAAGAAAAAGCGTCCCATCTTCGTGTGAGTGGTTTTGAGTTTCTCGTGCATGCTTAGGCTGGCCGGGGTAAGGGAATAGTGCAAGCGTATAATACAGTATTATTGCAATACAAAAGACTTGGGATGAGAGGGAGGGGCGCTCAGGAATAAACCGGCTGGGGCTGGAGACCTCCGGGAGGGTCTTCTCGCCAACCCCCCTCCCATCCCTCGCTTCACCCCATCCCCGGGACGGGGGATAAGGGGCCTTTGTAGGGAGGGAGCTCAGTTAGGTCCTGGGGCTGAGTTCCCCCACACCACCAGTCCCACCTTTCACGGGGCAGGGGCCAGCCCCTCTCTGCGTCAATACTGTCAATCAACTCTAGGGGCCCCGGAACCCGCCCCTTCCCCCACGGAAGCCCCTCCACCTGGGGGAGGGGTCGACGGAGCAAGTGCAAAGGAAGCAGATGTTGGTCCCTGAGTTTTATTTTCGGGGGTGGGGGTGGGGAGGAGTTGGAAGTGGGGGCATGTTTGGGGAGCCCCCCCAGGGCCCTTAGTGGCGGGTGGGATGGGACAAGGGACGCGGACTGGAGCATGGGCAAAGGGGAGTGGGGTTGGGTGGCTCTGAGAGACCTAGGCTCAAAGTTCGGCTCTCCCCTCAACTCTGGGCTCTTTGGCATCCAATGGCAAGGCCAAGGGTGGGGACAGCCCTCTGGGCGGTGAGGTAACCGGAATCGGGATAGGGGGTCGGGCTCTAGGAGCCAGCTCCTCCCAGATCCCCCTCCCCCGCCCCTGGTCTGCACCCGAACCCTGGAAGCACTCAGGGGCGAGTTCCTCCAGGCCAGGGACCCAGCGGCCGCGAGCCCGCAGAAAGGAAAAGCAAACAAAATCGAGAGCGAAGGCAGACAGCGGGGGCGATAACCCAAGAGAAGGATTTTAGCAGCAGGCAGCTTGGCGGGGCGGGGACCGGAGCTGGGGTCCCGGGCAGGCCGGGTGCGGGGCTGGACGGGGACTCCGAGGCCGGCGGTACCGGGGGCACGCCAAGTAGCAGCTGGTTAAAAAGACCGAACGTACATTCGAGGTGCGACGGCTGCAGGGGTTGGGGTGGCGGGGAGGACGGGCCCCGGGGTGGGGACGGAGCTGGAGTGGGCGACAGACGTCCCTTACAGTTAGAAATCTGCGACAGGGGCTCGGGGGCGCTCCGGGTCGGGGCTGCTGTTTGCTGTCCGGAGAGTGGGTGAAGTGTACGCGAGGCTGCGGAGTGTGAGCGTGCGTGTGCGTGGGTGGTCATTCTCCCCACCGACAGCCTGTGCAGGATCCGAGGGCAAGTGGTGGGGGTGATAGGAGACCCAGGGAAAGGAGAGGGCTGAGGAAGGTTCCCGATTCCTTCCCCACCTCTTCTTGGGTGGGCTCAGGGGCCTCCCAGGTTGGGAAGTCCACTGAGTATGTGTGGGGTTATCTGAGGGAGATGGTCCTCAGCCTTGGGGCCTCTCCCTTAGGGAGAAGGATGCCTTTAAATGTCAGTGTGGGGTGGACGTGGCTCCCGCCCTCCAGTTAGGAGTGTCCCATATCTAAGTGGAGATTGAGGTACAGCAGAAATTGCCCTTAGATGTCTACACTTGCACCCCAATTGCCACATCAACTCAAGGACAGCAGAGAACACATCATCTGTGTCCCCAACCCCAACAGAGCATCCCAGCCTCCAATGGGAGCCACATCCCTCCCAAGCATGGTTTCTCCCCACACCACTCATTAACACTGACACAGTCTATGCTCCTCGGTGGCCCAGGCTCCCCCACCCTGTCTGAACAGACAGCACCACCATGCCCCAGAAAAAGAGACCAAGGCAGGGCAGAGGACAGAGGCAGGAAGGAGGGTGCTGGGACCAGCCTGGCTCCGAGCTGCCACCCCACAACCCACTGGGAAGGGCTGGGTGTGTTTTCCCTCTAACTAGAAATGCCTAGAGAGACTGGTTATTGGGCTCAGGGTTAGTGGTTGGGATGAATGCTGAGTGGTTATTGCTGTGGCCCAAGCTGCCTTGAGTGTATGGGGTTTGTATTGATTACGAAGAATTTAATACAGCATTTCTCACTGACCTACAGTCCTCAGGACACCTGCTCCCACTGAGAAAACACTGGCCCTATCATACGGTTCTACACCACTCACAATGAAAAAATCCAATGGCTTCACACACTGAGCTACCACAGAGACATGCACACTAGCACACACACATACACGTGCTCGCACACACACCACCACCACCACCACCGCGCCCCACGAGCTCAGCAGCTAGCTTTCTAAGTGGCTGCCTGCCTTGAGTGCCTGCTGAAGAGCGGCCTTGCTTTGAGAGCTGTAGCCCTGGACAGAGGAGGCAGCGAGGAGTCCTCAGGGCCACGGAAGTCAGGTCACCAGCTCTTCCCAGAAACTGCTGTGTGCGTATGTGTGCGTACGTGCGTGTGCGTGTGTGCGTGCGTGTGCGTGTGCGTGACCAATAATTAAATATTTGGAGAGTTCACATAAAAATTGGAAGTCAGTGGCAACAACTGGCTGAGCTGAGCTGAGCAGAGTGACCGCAGTGGGGTTTCCTTTATGGTAAATTTACTGGCACTGTTTGGCCTCTTGTATGAGTTGGTGACACCCTCTCAAAGTCCCCTGATTTCTGCTGAGCCTGACCCCTTGGATCCTCTAGTGGGACTAAAGTCAGGTCCAGGTGCCTGCTTTCTTACGGTGTCTTTTCTGCCCACCTAATCTTCAGTGCTGCTGTACAATACTTGGGGCAATGTGGGACCAAGGGGGTGGTCATAGGACCAAGACAGAGTCCAGCCGATTCAACTGACCCCAGTGCTCTGGGATGCCTCATATCTGGATGCAATCCCATGCCAAGGTGAGATTGGGACAGGACAGGATGGTTCAGAGACAACCCTCCTCTTCCAGGAGGGAACCAGCAGGAAAACAACACCCAGACCAAAATATCTAGAGATTCCTGTGGAACAAGAGCTCAGTTACTCAGCATCAGTGGCTTTTCTATTAATTTGTGTTCTTATAAAGGGAGCATTGAGATCTATCATACGTTAGTATGGGGTTCAAGTGAGTTAATTTTGTCAGGTGCCCAGACCATGGCCTGGCACACAGGAAGCACTGTGTGCCAGTGACAGGATGAACTACAGAGCACCTGGAGACACCACTACATGCAGGGTGTAGGTACCAAGTATGAAAATACCACGCTTTAGGCATGGCCAAGAGGGCTGCCCCCTGGCAAAGCTGGCTTTGGAGAAGCTGTACACCGCCCCCTGGCACACACTCACTTCTCCAGACATGCTCTGTTCTCTGGGAAATTCTCAGAGGAAAAGCGTCTGATATCACTGCAGGCTCTTCCTAGCCCTACACGCAGAGACTCAGCCCCAAACCACGCAGAGCTCCACCCAATGCCACAGGACCAGGGTCTAACACAGTGGCTTAGAGGAGACTTGAGCAGTCTGAAAAAGTCAGAGCAGCCCCACCCCAAAGACACAGTCTGTCAAGATCACTTCCGGTGGGCTTACGAATTCCTCCATCACAGAGGCCAATGCAAAAGGATGCCTTCTGGAGGGCCAGGCATTTTGAGTGTTGTCTTTTGTGACTGAGAGGTGGGGGACAGATTCCCCCATCCCGATAAGCTTGGGGAACAATTATATGAATATAATGCTAAACTGAGGCTCAAGCCAGTGCCATTATCTTTGACGAAGCATTAAGGCACTTGGGGATCTCAGAAAACCTCAGGGACAATTCGGGCCACTGAGGTGGAACTCTGCTCAGGTCTGGTGTTGGAACACTCTGGAAAGGAATGCCAGATAGCAAAGTACTTGGTGTCATGGAACCCCAGCGCGGCTGACTTAGGGAGCAGATGAACAGAGGACCCCTGCTGCTGTCACATGGGAGAGGGCAGAGGGTAAGGGGAGGGGGCAGTGCTGGAAGGAGGGCGGGGCTTCTGTGTGGCCCCACCCCTCACCTTTGTGCTATGTGTTCTGTTCTTTCTCAAGGAGTCTCCATGGACTCCCTCCCCCAACTCCTGCCTGGGCAGAAGGCAAAGCCATCTAGAACAGCCCAGAGGGCAAGAGAGCCCTGGGATGGAGGACATTCCAAAGTGAGCAGCCTAGCTTGAGAAGGGCATATGATTAGAACTGGGGTCTGGCTTTGGTTGCTACATGGAAGAGATGCTCTTGGCCCAGGCATTAGTGTTTAAAAAGAAAAGAAAAAGAAAAAAAGTTTTAGAGAAGTAAGTTGGTCATGTGCATATGTGGAAAGATCGGCTCCTGGCCACTGCCCACTAGATATAAGCATCCCCATATTGGTCCAGGAGCCCTAAGACCGCTACTAAAATCAGGGATATTTGAGGAAGTTGATGGACCACAAGGTGGGGAGGAAACAGAGGTCAGAGGGAAATGCATAAAGAGCAGAGCAAAAATAGGGACCTAGGAAGCTACTGAAGACCACACACACACACACACACACACACACACACACACACACGCGCACACACACACACACACACACACAAACACACGCACACACACACACACACACACGCACACACACGTAAGCACATGCACACACGCACTCGCACGCACACACAACTGCAGCACCGTGTAACTTCAGTAGGTGCTGGTCATACTAGGGTCTATGTAAGTAGCATTTTCTGGAATTGTGCGCGACACAGCCTGAGCATTCATCCCTGACAGCCTGCTGTGTGTACAGTCACGGATTCGCACACTCACATGGGTACGACACATATTCCCCCAAGCTCACCAGAACACACGGTCTGCAAACTCTCTAGCCTCCTCCTCTCCCCAGTCACTAGCCCTCCTGGCAGCCTCCTCACCACCACGCCCTACGCCTTGCTGGCTGGCATGGGCAGGGATGAAGAGAGGAAAGAGTGGGGACCCTGCAGTGACAGGTGGGGGACTGAGGAGTGGGCAGAGGGGGAAAGGACAGTCGGGTACACTCCCAGCAGTGTCCTCTTCTGGCCTACCTACCTTGTGTCCTGTCTGCACCACACCCAGGGTACCTCCAGGGGGAGCCCCCCGAGAGTGGCAGATCTGAGCTGTCTGTCTGGTGTTGAGACAAGATGTCCCTGTGCCCAGGATCTGGTGGGTCCTGGCTCCTTTACCACATTCTCCATATCGCCTGCAAGTTGGTCCTTGGGAACCCCTCTATCCATCTCCAGCTCCCGAAGTCAGGCCTCTCAGGCAGTGGCACAGAAGAGTCTTGGGGATGGTGGGGTAAGATGTGGAAGGGAAGGCTCTCTGCCCTTGGTGGCGGTGGCATGGGAAATGTTCACTAGGTCACGGGGCCGTCCACTCCCCACCACTGAGTATAGACACTCTCTCACCACACCCCAAGCCGGGTTTGACCAGCCTGCATCAACACTCCTATCTCACATCAACTAGACAGACACAGACGCACATCTGCAGAGGTTCGAGTCCCAACAACCCGTCAGGGGTGGATCCGACCCAGCCCCACCAGACACTACAGAGTAAACAGAACCTGACCCCACAGCCAGACTGCTCCCCCACACCTTGGTTTCCCCTGGACTCCGGAGCCCCTGGGAGCTCCATCTCAGGGCCCCTGTCCTGTCCAACTGCGCCAGCACACCACCCCTCCCTGCACCATTTTGGCTGGCCCCTAGCAAAGGAGCCCACCCGGGACAGAGTCTCTGGGGACAGAGCCTCTGGTGGAGCGGGAGTTTTACAGTATCTCGGGCCAGCCTTCTAGGGGGGCGTATTGCACGTGGGTGGGATGGGCTGTGTGGCCTGTGATTATTGCGTCCTGGGAAGGAACCACGGTCTCTGTCTGCTCCCCAGCCCCCCCCACCTGCCCCCTCCAGGAGGGGGGGGGGCCCAGCCTAGGTCTTGTGGGTGAACCGCGCCCACACCTGCTGCAGCTGGGACCGCGAGATGCGGAGCACCGAGGGCACGAGTCTGTGGTTGCCGGCGGCCAGGGGCGCGTGGCGCCGGTGGGGAGCACGCACGGGGCTGCTCTCGGCCGAGCGGCTGCGCTGAATGAGGGAACCGGAGGAGCCCGAGGAGGAGCCGCCGCCGCCGGGGTGAGGGTAGTGCTCCGTCTCCAGCGTGGAGGAGGAGAACACGGAGGACGCCAGTCGTCGCAGGGGGCTGTACCGCGGGAGGGAGTGCCCCGAGAGTCTGTCCTCCTCCAACTGAAAGAGACCAAGAGAGTGGAGGAAAAAGAGGCATCAGGCACAGACTGGACAGCTCTTCTCGGGGACCACCCACCGCTCACAGCCCCCGCGGCACCGGCGTCCCTGGCAGGGGGCGGATGGCGCTGGAGGAGGGGGCGCAGGCTGCCCACCCAAGGTCCAGCCTCGGAACTGCCAGCGCCCTGCCCACCTCCTCCTCTCACAGCACGGTCTCTGGGTGAGAGACCCTGATCACTCACCTCCTCCGGGAAGCCTTCTGGGCTTAGCCCCATCTAGCACAGGGTTCCCTCTGGGCTGGAACCTTCCAGTCAGGAAGGCCCTTTTGTTGGGTCGCTTAGCCAAGTGCCGCCACCCTTGCTAACCCAGCCACACCGCACACTCCTCCAGATGATTTTTAACGTATTTGCGGTGCTGGAGCTTGAAGCTTTGTCAGTGAGCTATGACCCCCAGCCTGCCTCATGAGATCTAAAACATCAAGCTCCTCCCTCCTTGGCACCCTCAGCCTCCTTACCGGAGGTGTCAGGAGTCTGGGGGACAGTGGATGGACTCTGGAGTCCAAGCACTCACACTTATTTGCAAGAAGTCAAGAGAGTGTTTTGTTTTGCAGTTTGGGGGAGGGAGCCCAGGGCCCTGTGCTTGCTGGGCAAGACCTACCAGCAGAGCTTTTGGGGTTGTTTGTTTGTTTGTTTTGAGACAGGGTTTCACTCTGTACCCCACACTGGCCTAAAACTCACTACGAAGCCCAGGCTGGTCTCTAACTCTTGGCAATCCTCCTGGGTCTGCCCTCCAAGCGCTGGCATTACATGCACGGGGCATCACCCCCAGCGCCAACCCAAAGATGTCTTAACCCCAACTCTCTATCACCTACTGCTGGGTGACCCTTGACCTCAGTTCTCTGTGCCTCAAGTTCTTCCCCTGTAAATGGGGTAAAAGTGGCTGCCACCTCCTCGGGTTTGAGGACCAGATATGCCGGACACTTACAGCAGTGAGGGACTGTGTTCAGGAGCCCTTTAAAGACACTCTTCAGAATGGCAGGCCCAGAGGGTTGCTGAGCTGGGGTGGGGGGGCAGCTACAAATTAGTGGTGGCTGTAAGAATCCCTCTTTGTGCCCTCCTGTCCCCAGGGTCACAGGGGACACTTCCCAAGCACATGGGGATGGACATGGTAGCCTGGTGTCTGCAGACTTTGCCTCCTTGTCCCTCGCTCTAGGGGAATGAAGGGGCAAATCGGGAAGGGACTAGGGCCACCCAGCTCCAGTATGCCTTGCTGGTGTCAGAAAGGGGGGGGTCACAAGAGACCCCCTTCGGGGAGGGGACAGGGGAAGACTTTAACACCATCGTCTGCTCCACACCACACCAGTTTCCTTCCTCCGTCAGCTTCTTTGGGGGCCAAGTTTGGGCTCCTTATTTTCTGCCTGCAGTGAGATGGGGCCCAGGCACCCAGAGGCTCCTCACACAGCCCATGTGGGTGCCTCGAGTACAACACCCAGTTAGAGTTTATTCCCCGTCAAAGAGGTCTTAGGAGCTGAAACTGGATCCCAGCAGGTTCCCTGCTCCAGGCCAGGCATCACTTGTGACCACTCACTTGTCCTCAACACCCAGTGTGAAGTCACCTTTGTGAGGACACCCCAGCTTCCCTCATAAGTCCCTAGAGCAGATGAAAGTTCTTCCTCCTCCTGATGGCCCTAACTGTGAGTGCCCATCTTCCAGCCCGTCCTCCCAGCTCTGAGGCCTGAGAAGGAGGCCTTGCTCATCTTTGTTCCCAGGCCCAGCACACAGCCCAGCTCCTGACAAGGCAGCGTTTTGGTGGCTTTGCAGCAGATGTCTGTGTGGTTAAGGAATGCTGACCTGCTGTGCTATTGGCCTCCCCACATCTACACACGGTCAACCCCAAATCATTCCCTCGGCATCCCCTCTGCCCGAGCTGAGCTGTCTCCTTGGCTCCTGCCAATTTGCACCTGGAGGGAGCCAGGTATTCCCATATCCACACTAGGCACACCAAGGAACAAGCCAACGCCTAGCTCCACATCCGCTCCCACAGCTGTTGGTTACTGCGTTCATGTGGTAATGACTTCTGCGGGGACAGTTCACACATCAGACTCAGAGCCTGCCACCCCAGGTCTAGGAGGGATTCCCCGAAGAAAGGTGGAGGATGGGGTGGGTGTGTTCTTTCTAGTCACCCAGGAATGGAGAGGAATCTCACAGGTTTATTGCAACGTGGAACACAGCACGCAGCCCCAGCCTAGCCCAAAGCACCCCCTGCCCCGCAACAACCAAGAGAACACACGCCAGTCCGGTTTGCTCCCTCTGCCTTGGAGAACAAAGGGCTTGCCTCACCCTGATGTCCTGAAATACATACAGCACACGTCCTGTCCCATCTGTCTCACCCGTAGGCACCCAAAGGCACTATGGACATGCCTGCAGGCACATCTGCCAATGAGGCCAGCCAGCTGGTGTGCCAGGCACGTGCATGCACACACACACATTCAAATGCTCCAGGCACTCTGACCCTGCGCAGACCGTCTGTTTCTCTGACCTGCATTTGCTACTCTACATGTTTGACACACACGCCTTAGATTGGGCTCCCAGGCAGAGGAGACCCTTACCCAGCTGCCTGGTGTCATGTCCCGGCTCGACCATTTAGCGGCTCCAGCCGGAAAGCTTGCTCATTTGTTTCAGGTCACTACTTGAGGCTCCTTCCCCAACTTGTAAGTCAAGGCTGCCAGCGTGTAGTGTTGCCATGAGGACCATTCACGGAAGTCCGCAAGAGTGTCTTCCTGTGTCCCGTGCTGGCTGCCGTCTCTGTCATTTCCCTCATTGTCCTCCCTGCTCTGGTCCCTACGAGCTCCCAGATGCAATGATGTGTGCACATCTGTCCACACCCGCAAACAATGCACACTCAAGATCAGTGGGTTCAGACAAGCACACACGTAATTGTAGAATGTCGAGCCACCTCAATTCTGCACAGTATGGGGAAACCGAGGCTGGCAAACACCTCCCCCCCCCCCCCGTTACACCACAGACACAACTCACTTCCCTGTCCATGTTATACACCAGGACTGCACAATAGGCCTGTCCCGGTCCTGAAGGAGTTCCCCAGCATGACACCTAGGATGTACAAAGTATCCGCAGGAGAGCACAACCTGAGAGGAAGCTTGGCTCTCTTGGTCTGAGGCCCAGAAGGAGACAGTGGCCAGCCCCCAGGGACCAGAAGGAACAACAGAAAAGAGAGCTGACTTTATCATGTTTTCCTCCCCTCCAGCACCACGGTCTACGCCCTTGCCCCAACTCCACGTTTCCTGGGAGCCCGGTCCCCTTGCCTGTCCCTTTGGTATCTCCGCCACCTGGCAGATAACAAATGTTCTGAGGTGCTGATTAGGAGGAACAGGGAGTGAGAAATCCTGAGAACATCTTGTTTGCCCCCACCTTGCTCAGAGCCAAGGGAACATTGGTCATGGTCTAATCATACCAGCCCGCATACTGCCAGAGCGAAGCCTCCCCATCAGGCAGCTGGGGTCTCACTACTACTTCCAAGTACAAGGCAAAGCCAGGTGTTCTCCAGAGTGTGAACCAGAGCATCACTTCTAGAAAGGCTCTCCTGACATGAACAAGGCCCAATGCACTCTTCCCCAGAGCTGCCCTCTCCGAGGCATCCATGCCATCCCAGGCCAGACCTCCCAACCCGAGTGCGTGGCAGAGCTGGGTCCTAGGCTGTACCTAGGCACCACACAAAGCTCCAACATAAGCCCACCAAGTGGAACAAGCCGCAGGCCCTGAGACTGTGTAAGAGATGATGTTCACTTCTCAGTCAGAGGTCAGCACAGTGGCTACAAACCTATTCTGACAGGGTTGTCCTTAACAGGAAACATGACACACACACTCTCTCACACACATCGCCGTTGCCACCATGAGATACACTTCAGATCCCCAGACCAGCATTTCCAAATCCTTTACCCTCCACCCTGCTTCTCCGGCCTGCTCATCTGAACCAGGTAGAGTTGTGCGGCCCTGTAACCTCACATGCTCTGAAGGCTGTCAAAAGGACTGGAAACCAACCGGCCTGGGCCATACAGTGGGACCCTGTCTCAAAATACCAGGAAGGGGAGGGGGGAGACACTGAAGCCAGACAGGGCTCCCAACATGCCTGTGAACTCACTATGCAGCTTAGGATGAGCTTGACCTGCCAATCTTCCTGCCCCTGCCTCCCAAGTACTGGCATTACAGGAGTGTGCACCAACACTCGAGTTTTATGTGGCACTGGGAATCGAACCCAGGGCTTTGTCCATGCTTTCCTCTCCGGAGTCTTTCCTGGCTGCCATCAGTCATAGCCCATCCTGATTTTGCTCACCTCTCTCCCTATTTCTTCTCCCACGTTCTGGTTCCTCTGGTCAGGATTAAGGACTCCCTTTTCTCCCGCTCCTCCATGTGTGAGCATTTCCCAGCTCTGGGACCCCCCACCCTGCATGTGGGTGACAGCACCCACTCCAGGGTTCCTATGAGTTCAGGTGAGATCTCTCTCCTGAACAACGGATAGCACAGCGTGGTCATCCTTCAGACATCAAGAGGTCACTGTGCCCAATCTGAACCCCCACACACACCTTCAAAGCCATCAGAAGCCCGGGCATCCAGTAAGATATTGTCACCCCCAACCTGCCCTCCATCATAGCCTTTCTGTTCTCCATCCATCCACTTTGCCCCATGTCACAGTCTACACAGGCCACCAGGGTACTCCTGCCACTGAGGACACGTGGCCTTCCTGCTTCTAACTTCTTACCCTTTCAATTCATTTTCTACAAAGCAGCCCAAGGGATCGCTCAAAAGCCTCAAAGCCACCATAGTGCCATACTATGTGAAAGTCTTCAGCGGGCTACCACGCCTTCAGGGTCAATCCCATCCCTTCAGTGTGGTGCCAAAGCTTCCGTGACAGCCCCAGGACCCGCTTCACACCCTCACGGTACTGTGCTGAAGACGGCCACCACAAGGCCTTTGTAGGCTGTCCCTAGGGCCCAGGGGGCCTTTATCCTGCTTTGTGACTTAGCTGTACTCCTCACAATGCAAGACTTATCCCACAACCTAAGCCTGTCTGTCTCCACACATGGTGGGGACCCTTCATACCTGGCTGTCTCCACCATGGCCCTGTCACCGCCGGGTTCCTAGGCCAGCGGGGCCACAATGGGGCACACAAGGCCTGCCTGCAGAACTCTGGGGGTCTCAGGATAGGGAAGTCATACACAAGTCCAGTCTTACCTGTCTCTGAGGGCCTGTGGGGTCCGACTCTCTCCGTCGAGGGCGGGGTCCCGAGTGCAGAGGTGAGTGGGAAAGGCTGCCAGGCGTGGGTGGCTGTGATGTCTCTGATCGGCCATCAGCCTGGCTCAGCTGAGGTGGTGCAGGCTGGGGCAGCATCTGCCGCAGGTCCTCCTCTGCCAGCGTCTGCATGCCACGCCCTCGGGGCCTGACAGCGGGCTCTGTCCCCAGACGCCTCCTTTCCTCCCCCTCCTCAGGCAAAGGCCGCAGCTCCTCAGGCTCCTCGTCCGTGGTGCCCGACGTGCTCGGCTCGGCCCCAGGAGGGAAGTCCTTCAGCTCCGTCTCCTTGTCAATGATGACCCACTCCTTACTGTCAAAGTCTTCCTCCTCAGCCAGCGGCACCGAGCGGAAGGCGTTGCTCAAGGCCTCCTGCTCCACAGAGGCTGACACGTCCATCCGGCCGCTAGCCTGCCGGTCAGCATGGCCTGTGTCCACGGACAACATCTGAGCTGGCTGTGAGGAGCAGGCCTGTCGTGAGGGTGAGCCAGGCAAATCCATCCGTGACCTGCAAGAGCCACCCGAATGGAGCTCAGTGCTGGGGACATCAAGCCAGGGGCAGGGTAGGGTGTGACTCCTGCAAGATGGCTTTCTAAGAAACACTTCAGTTATCCATCCACCTTACCATGCATTCATTCCACAAGTATTCCTTGATGCTTACCATATGCCAGGCACACGAGCATGCAGAAAATGAGTCCATCCCTCTCCTCCGGGCTACTCCAGGGAAGCTAGTCTTTCCAACACCCAGCAGGCACTTACGTTCCATCTGTGGCTCCCTCCCGCTGCATCCAGGGCAAATGTACCAGCTGGCTCTTGAGGTTACAGATGGCTTCCAGCTCCACTACTGCACCCTCTGGTCCTGCCCAGCTGGTGCTTTTAACCCCAGGTAGGCTGGGCCTCGCAGTCCCCAGCTGCAAGTCGGAATCTGAATTCCTTAGCCTGTACCCAGGGCGCCTCTTTCCCTAACCAGGTCTATTTCAGATCACCCACTTTTCCTTAACTATCCACCCTCACCCCCACAGACAGTGCCTCCATCCTCTGCTTTCCTACCCTACTCTGAAGCACTTCCTGGAGTGAACCCTCCCCTTCCTGCACGGACAGTTACTTGGCCTCACAAGGCACCCCAAGCCCCCATCACACCATGGACCTCAGATCTACTGGTGTATCTGTCTTCCTTACAGATAGACTGTGACCTTTGCCTGGCAGGGCCTGGGTTCCTCTAACCTTTGACCTCAGGGCACGGATCCTGCCTGGGACATCTTCCGTGCTCACCTTGAACTGTGCCTCTGACTCCCACTCAACACCCAGAACATGTTTGGCATGGTGCCAACCCCACAGGGGTGCTTCTCATACCGTATGGTTGTGTGTGTGGTAAAGGAAGAAGCTACATGTGGAGGATGTGTTGGCTCCTGGCCCCAGGTCGCCAGGAAAACCAGGCCTAACTCCTCTGGGATCTGGGCTCCGGGCAGGGGCTCCCTGGCGCTCAGTGACTCAGCCGCAGAGGGAAGATGTGCGGAGCGGATTCCCGTTAGCGCTTCTAAAAGACCCCGTCCAGCCTGCGCGGGCCCCGCCCGATCCCACTCTACACCGTATTTGTGTCGATTTGTTAGTAAGGCTTAAAATAAAACACCATTGATGGAGGCCGCCCTGGGAGATGGAGGCCGCCCCAGGACTTCCTGCAAATGGATGCTCACATTCTTTTCCTGAGAGCAATTTGTTCTGAGGGACATGAAGGACAGAAGGTGACGAAATGGAAGGTGAGCTGTGTGTGCACCCTGAGTGTGTGAGGACGAGAGAGAGACAGAGAGACAGAGAGACAGAGAGAGAGAGACAGAGAGACAGAGAGAGAGAGACAGAGAGACAGAGACAGAGAGACAGAGACAGAGAGACAGAGAGAGACAGAGAGACAGAGACAGAGAGAGAGCTGGGACACCCCAGCCTTGTCCGCTCCACACTTTCTTGTGCCCCAAGTGCCACCAAGCCATCCTGCCCCTTCCCTGCCTGTGACATCCCGAACCTTCTGTAACAGACACTCTCTTCAGCCTGCCCCTTCCGGCCACTCCTGAAGGGGGGCTTCCTGTGACCCGAACCGACTTGCTCAAAGTTCCTTCTGAGTGGGCAGCTCTTCAAAACTGTCTTGCTCGGGACACTTGCCCCTCTCATCTCCACACATATCCCTTCCTTACTTCTCCGTGTCCAGAACGCTCTCTACCAAGGGACTCCATGCTGCCATGTGTGGAGAAGAGGTGTCTGGCAGGACAGCCCAGGTGAGTGAGTGAGCTCTGTCACACACCCAGGGACCCAGCCCGGTCTGTGGTTTGTCTGGCCCCCAAACTGGCACCGTGTTCAATCTGGAAGGTCAGGACGGTTTAGGGCAGGGTCCGGGGGCAGGACCATGGCTGATGAAGGTCGTTAGGAAAGATACTGAGTGGGTATCAGAAAGGATGCCCTCTTCCTGCGTGGCCCAGAGGGCCTTTTCCCTTTCCTAGTGCACAGAAGGCCCTGGTCTACTATGGAGCAAAGGAAAACTCGTGACATTTCATCCTCCAGATGCCCCCCACCTGGTGTCCCACCCACTCAGGTGGTGACTTTGCTGACCCCTGCCAGCTACACCCCACCCACGGCCGACTTTACCCTCCCCCACTTCCCAAAGGCCAATTCCCTCAGCGCCGCCCCCCAACCTTTCCCTCATTAACCAGGTTCCTGCTGGGTCCCCCTGCTCTCAATCCATACCCCTTACACCCCCAAAACTTGTCCCACCCCGCCACCAGCAGCCCCTTAGCCCCCTTCCTCGGCTCTCTGCCTGCAGGCCAAAGGAAGTTCGTCTCTGCTGCTCTCCAGGCATCTGGGAATCGTGGTCTAGGAAAAAGTCGTCTAGAACCGAGGCCTGGGCCCAGAAACCGGCCTGCCCCACTCTTTCCTCTCTGGATACCCCACCACAGGCCACCGACTGACCCCGATTCTGTTGAGCCTGACCCCAGGCCAAGCGCACCCCAGCATGCTCTCTAGGGTTCCTCAACTCCTGCCTCATATATGAACTTTTACAGACCAGCCACGCTGATGAAGGCGTTCGGGACCAGAGGGCCCTTGTCACCCCGAACCCCGTCTACAAACTCACCTCCTCTCATGCAGCTCTACCCGCCCGTCAGCTGCTGTCGACAGCCTCTCCGACTCCGGGCTGTTGACCCTTCGGTAGCGTAGAGACCGTACTGGAGTTGTTGGGGAGTCTGGGGGGGCACGCACTGGGGAGCTGGGGACCCCCACTCCCCGACTCTGCTCTTCCTCCACACAGGGGGTCTGTAGGAGAGGTGACGCTGTGAGTTGGGGTTGACAAGCCGGTGAGAGGTTCTCTCAGGGGAAAAGAGACATGAGGCGGGGGGGGGGGGGGGCTGGGAGGATGGAGTCAAGGGCTGGGAACCCAGATGGGGAAGGCCGCCCACACCCTTCTGCCTGGGTGCAATTACTTTGCCGATGTTGATGCGCAGCTTGTTGCGGTTGACATCTGTCTCCTCCCACACTTCAGCCTCGGGACCCCCGGGGTGGGGCACGAGGTGGGGGCCAGGGCCCAACCCCTCCGGAGGCCTCCCAGGCAGGATCGGGGGTGCATTCTCCTGGTCACTCAGGTGCTCGCCCTGTAGCACATCCTCGGTGTTCTCACGAAGCAGGTCCCCGGGCACTGGCGTCACGTTGACCACTCTGGAGAGGCCAGGGAGAGTCATGGGTAAGGCTGGCAGGGATGCCCTTCTCTCTTTTCTCCTTTACTCTCTGCCAGCACAGGCCCTGGGGACCCTCCAGAGTGGACACTCCATTGCCATCCCTGACCCACAAGGCCTCTGAGACCAGATCATCCTCAGATTGGCAGGGGTTGCAAGGAAATGTGGCCCGCAGGGACTAGAACATGTCCACCCTTGCTGCAGCCACGGTCAGGGTCTGGCTCCCTTCAGACCCCGGAACAAGTCTGTGAAGAGCCCTTTACACTCCTTATCTTATCCAGAGACCTTTTAAAAAGAGATGTAGTTACTTTATGTGTAAGAGTGTTTTGCCTGCATGTATGTGCACCGCGTGTGTGCAGTGCCTGCAAAAGCCAGAAGAGGGCGCTGGATCCCCTGCTCTGGAGTTACAGACAACTGTGAGCCACCAAGTGGGTGCTGGGAATCAAACCCAGGTCCTCTGCAGGAACAGCCAGTGTTCTTAACTGCCGAGCCATCTCTCCAGCTCCACGTGTTAGCTCCTTAATACATTTTATTTACTTTCTTTCTGTTTTTGTTTAGTTTTATCTTTGTGAGTGTGTGTACACAAGTGTATATGACACAGTCTGCATGTGGAGGTCGGATGACAGCCTTAGCCGTTGGCTCTGCCTCCATCTTGAGACACAATTGTGGTGTGTGTGTGCGTGTGTGTGTGCGTGTGCGTGTGCGTGTGTGTGTCTCTGTGTGTGTGTGTGTCTCTCTGTGTGTGTGTCTCTGTGTGTGTGTGTCTCTGTGTGTATGTGTATGCATGCATATATGTGGAGGCCAGAGGTTGGTGTGGAAATGTCTTCCTCTATGGTTCTTCACTTTGTTTTTTTGTTTTTGTTCTTATTTATTTATTTATTTATTTATTTATTTATTTATTTATTTATTCTTTTCGAGACAGGGTTTCTCTGTGTAGTTTTAGAGCCTGTCCTGGATCTTGCTCTGTAGCCCAGGCTGGCCTCGAACTCACAGAGATCCACCTGGCTCTGCCTCCCAAGTGCTGGGATTAAAGGCATGCACCACCACCACCCTGCATTTGTTTGTTTTATTTTTTGAGACAGGGTCTTACTATGTAGTCCTGGCTGATCTGGAACTTGCTATGTAGACCAGGCTGGTCTCAAATTCCCAGAGATCTGCCTGCCTCTGCCTCCTGAGCACTGAGATCACACCTAGCCCTCACCCTGTTTTTTGAGATAAGGTCTCTCAGTGAACCTGGAACTTCTATTTCAGCTAGACTGACTGGCCAGCTAGCCCCCAGGATCCACTGAGGTAAGGTTCTCTTGTGCATCAGGCTGGCTGGGCTGCAAGCTTCCCGGGGGCTCTCTGGCCCTGCCTCCCATCTCACCATAGGGACACACGGATTACAGGGACACAATACTGTGTCCCCTTATGTGGGTTCTGGGAACCCTAACGCAGGTCCTCATGATTGAGCTGAGAGTGCTTTTTATCCACTGAGCCACATTTCCCAGGCTCCTCTCTGTTTTCAAAACAAGGTCTCCCTGTGTAGTCCAGGCTAGTCTCAAACTCATAATCCTCCTGCCTCATCCTTCCAAAAATGCTGGAAGTAGGTATGTACCATCATACCCCACTTCCCCGAGCAGCCTCAGCACAGAATTGGGCCATTGTGGTGTGCCAGCAATTTCTATGACATCTTCCTCCCAAAGGTGGCCCTGGGTTAGGTGATGTGATGGCTATTCTTGGTTATCAACTTGACTACATCCGCATTTAACTAAAACCCAAATGGCTGGACATACTTGTGAGGGAGTTTTCTTAATTAAATAATTTAAAGTGGGAAGATCCATTTCTAATCTGGATCTTTAAAGTGGAAAGCTACACCTTTAATCCAGATCTTTCAAAATCTGAAGACCCACTTTTAATCTGGGCACGCCTGCCGGAAGCCTACATACAGGACACGGAAGAAGGCAGCTTGCTCTCTTTGCTGCTTGCTCTGGCTCTCCCTGGCAAGTCCATTCCTTCACTGGCCTGAGAGTCTACTTCTTCAGGATCCTGATGTATACTGAAGACCAGCTGAGACATTCAGCCTCAGAGGCTGAACAACTACCAATTCTTGGACCTTCCATTGATAGACAGCCATTGTTGGATTAGCGGATCACAGCCTATAAGTTATTCTAATAAATACATTCATTCTATCAGTTCTGGTCCCCTAGAGAATCCTGGCTAGTAGAGGTGGGAACACTTCTTAGTCAGGAGCCTCCCCAGGTACCCTTCCACATGCCCCACATGGTTCGGAAACTATTTCCCCAAATCAGCTGAGGCCCTGTAAAGACAGGAACCAATGTCTCCCTGAGCCCCTGCAGCGTGGATGATGTAAGACATACATGTTCGTTATTTACAGTGAGAAAGGCAGACTGTGGGGTTCAAGTTGATTCACCAGGATTTCTTCCTTAGTCAAAAGCCCTAAATGAAGAAGGTACCCACTCCATGCTTAGATTCAAGGTAGACTGTGATAGGACAGCCAAGCATCCAGCATGAAGATACAACTAGGGGGGGTCCAAGGAGGATGAGAGGGCTGGCTTCTGGGGTGAGGGCTCCAGGTGAGGGTCACTGATCACCCCACCCTCCCTGATTGCCCCCACTCAGACTCACCCGAACATGGCTGCCGTCTGCCGGGTGTTCTGCTGGGGTGGGGTGGAGGTGCTTGTGGACAGGAGGGCGTCGGTGCCCGCCTTCTCCCAGTCAAAGGCCTCGTTCTCAGCAATGCCCCGCTCCTTCATGCTGTTCTCAAACACCGACATGATCAACTGCAGGAGGATAGAGGGGTGACCCCAGGGCCGGCCAGGTGGAAGGGGCAATAGCGGGGATTGCAGCGGGGGAAATGGGGGCTTCCGGGCCAGGGATGGGCCGAGAGGGGGCACTGGAAGGACAAGTGCTCTTTAAATGGAAACACAGCACAAAGCAGTATGCAAATTCTCCTCTTGGATTAAGCCCCACCAGATGGGCGCTAGTCCTCCGAGACCTGTCCTTTGAGGACAGTCTCCAGACTCTGCTGCCATCTGAACAGGCACATCAGTGGCCCTGAACCCCTGGGTTCCCTCATGGTCTTAGGACTCTGCAGGCTGCTGCCTCAGATGGGTGCCTCTCTCACATCCTCTCCTGGCTCCTGACTCACTCCCATACAGTTCCCCTCTCACTGGGCACAGAGCATCCATTTTGCATCACTTCTTACATGCTTCCCTGCCAATTCTACACCTCCAGCCGACATCACAGGGCTCAATAGGTAGGTGTTCATAACTGCGTGGACCAAGGGACTCAATGAGGCTGAGCCAGGACGAGGAGTCGGGGGTCAGCCCCACCAGCAGCTGGGATGTCGGGTTCAAGAGGTAGCAGGTGGCTTCAAGACCTCTGAGAAGCCCCAGCCATTCAGCGTTGGGCTGGCGCTCTTCAGAGCCCGGGGAAGGCACTCTGATGACAGGGCCCTTGCTTCAATGTCTGCTGCTGTGAGATGGACACTCCCCAACCCCCTCACTGTGCAGCACTGTGCCTCATCCAGAGTGGCTTCTGGGCAAACACTGATGATATGTCTCTACATTCTCCCAATGGTATGCTAGGTCCCATGAGGTGTGGTGACGGAGCTATGGGGAAAGCATTAGACCTGGAGTCAGTGTCCTTCACCACAGTGATGTATATGAGGATGGTGCCATGAAGTTATTGAGAAGCTGGAAAACTCCTATCACCTGGTCATGTGACATTGTAGAACATTAATCCAGTGTGTGGTGGTGCTGGTTTCATCAGTCATGTGATTATGCAGTACATAACACTATGTGTTTGATTTTGGTTTTTGTGTTTATTTTATTTAAAAAATTATGTGTATGTATGTGTGTGAGGGGGTGTTATACACATGAATGCAGGTGCCTGTGGGTGCCAGAAGATGGCGCCAGGTCCCCTGGAGCTAGAGTTACATGTGGTTGTGAAACTCCTGACATGGTGCTGGGAATTGAACTTGGGTCCACTGCAAGATCAGCACGTGCTGTTGACTGAAAAAGCATTTCCCTAGCCCTGATCTTTGTTGTTGTTGAGAGAGAGTCTCCCTATGCAGCCCAGGCTGACCTCAAATTCGTGATGCTCCTGCCTGTGCCTCATGAGTTCTGGGATTGCAGGTGTGAATCACCACACCTGGCCAATTACTTTTTAAATCACTATTTAGAACATACACCCTCTACTTACGAAGGGAAGTTTACTGAGGTTGCTTATGTGACTGTTAGTGGAAGGAAGGTCTGCTTGCTTAGCATGCAGGAAGCTCTGGGTTCAACCTCAGGCACGGTAAATCACGGGGCATGGTGGCACATGTCTAAAATCCAGCGCTTGGGAGGTGGAGGCAGGAGGGTCAGAAGTTCAAGGTTATCTCCAGCTACATATTGAGTTTGAGGACAGCTGGTCTACATGAATCCCTGTCTCGAGAACAACAGAAGCTGTAATCTGCTACAGCATGCGATGTTAGGCCAGGAGAAGCTTGAGAGTCTCAGGTGCACTGCGTCTCTTGTCTGGATCATGATCTGATCTTGTCTGCCACACTGTAGGGCAGGGTTGATGAAGGGGAGGGCCTGTCCAGGTTTGGGAAGTGAGCTCTACAAAGGCTACACAGTGAGATGCTAAGGACAGTCTGCCCCGTCACTAAGCAACGTATAACCCTCTGAGCCCAGCCCCGCTCTTAACCATGACGTCTGTCTAATCTCAGGTTCCCATCTCTGAACAATCATCCCAGTTAGCTTCCTGCAGAGTTCCGCTGTCAAACATCATATCATGGTCCTTCCCCTACCCAGGCTCTCACTATGTACCCCAGCTGGCCTGGAACTCTCTATGCAGAGCAGAGACCAGGCTATCCTCAAACTCACAGAGACATCCACCCCCACCCCCACCCCCACCCCAAGTGCTAGAATTAAAGGTGTGTATGATCATGCCCCTGCCTCAGACCCTTATTTTGAAGCTTGAATGTGGTAACACAAGAACAGTACTTATGCTGTGGAGGGTCAGCTCTTGAGAAATCTTAGCAGTGACTGCGGTTTGCAAGGGCAAGAACAGTCTGGTATAGTTAGAAGTCCAAGGGGCAGATGCAGGGGCACTGAAGTATGCCAGGCTGCGGGGGCAGGGGCAGTCACTGTTAGGGGCCAGCGACCTCTGAGTGGTGCCCCAGGCTAGGGGCCGCACCTGGTAATCAGGCTTGGTGAAGTAGTCAAGGCTGGCGATGTGGTCCAGGAAGAGATGGAACTCAGATGGCATGTGCTTCAGGAGCATCCGGTGCTCATACTTCTCCTTGATCATCCCCACCTGCTCCTGGAGGGGCATGGACACAGGAGGTAAGGCCCCAGCTGGTCCCCTCCGCCTCTTCCACCCAGCTGTGGGGGCCTCACCTTGTCCTTGATCTTCCTCCAGGGCAGCTGGCCCACTGCGAACTCTACCAACATGTAGAAGAGAGACCACAGGTCATCGTGGCGGCCCATCTCCTGAGAGGGAAGGGAGAGTCACCTTAAATTCTCAAGTCCTCCTCTGGGAAGGGGTAGTGGACCCTTTTCTGGGGACAGCTGACACTCAGACCCAGACAGACAATGCTAGGGTCTCTCTAGGGCTGTGGCTCAGCACACAGACACCACAGTAAAACGTTCTGGGTGTGGTTTTGGTTTGGTTCGGTTTGGTTTGGGTTTTTTTTTTTTTTGAGACAGGGTTTCTCTGTGTAGTTTTGGTGCCTGTCCTGGATCTCGCTCTGTAGACCAGGCTGGCCTCGAACTCACAGAGATCATCCTGCCTCTGTGATTAAAGGCATGTGCCACCACCGCCTGGCCTGAGTATGTTTTGTCTCTTAAAAAAAAAAAAAAAAAAAGGTGATTTTTCAGTGGGGAGAGGGATAATGGAGGCCCAGAAGAGAAGGACATCAGGGCAGCCAACAGGGACACCTTCCTCCATCTCCAGGCTGCAGCCACACCCCATTCTTTTCTCCCCACCTTGACATCCACAGCTCCCTCCATGCCCAGCTCTGTCTTCCTGCCCTTAGCCCTTAACTCAGGGCATGCCATCCACTCACCCGGTTCTTGTGGGCATTGACCGAGGCATAGCGAACAGTCCCCCGGAACCCGGCCACATTCCGAGGCTGCAAGGAAGAGACCACACCTCAGTCACACTGCCACCCCTACCACCACCAAGACTAACTGCCCACCTCCACCTCACCCAGGTACCAGCTGTCATGCCAGGGTTGGATAAAAGAACACCAAGCCTGCTTAGGCAGCTGCGAGGAGAAATGTCCCCATACCAGAGAGTTCTTAGAGCCCCACCACCCTGACGCCACGTGGTACTCACGGGCCGGACGTCTCCTGTAGTGTTGGTGTACTGCCGGGCCAGCCCAAAGTCCAACATGTAGCACTTTCTGTAGGTGGAGGGCAGCCGGCCCATGGCAAAGTTGGACTGTGGGAAGAGAGCAGCCGTGAGCTGGGGTCCAGCACCCCCAGACTCACTAAAGTATTGCTATGCCAGCGCTGAAGGGCCCCCAGCCCATGGATTCTTACACCCACCCAGATTCGCGTGAACATGACTGTGGACCTCAGCGACAGAGCAGGGATGACTATGCTCATTTAGAGACACTGAAGGGAAGGTCCAAGGCTGAGGACGCTTCTCTGAATCACAGAACTGGTGACAACAGCTTTGAGCGCGGCTCCGTCCTGCTCTAGATCCTCGGCTCCCAAAGGGGCAGCAGGGCTTGGTACGGCTGCCCGGCTCAGAATCAGCCGCCTGCACCTTTCTTGCTGTGTGCCCTGGGGTCGTCCACTCAGCCTTCCCACACTTCTCTTTTTACCCTTTTAAACAAGAGGATTGTACTTTCCTTTTCTAGCACCAAGACCCAAGACGGCCTCCCCTGACCTCCTCACCTCTAGACTGAAGGACTACAGAGGGTCATGGGTGAGAGATGAAGAAGGATGGACAGAGATGAGAGCTGGGCACTCAGCCTGGCATGGCCAAGAGGTGAGAACGAGGAGATGGGGTTTGGTGCGGATCAAGAAGTGTCTAGTAGAAGAGGTTCCTGAGGTTCAACCACTGGAGCGGAGCGGCCAGGCCCCACAGCAACAGGAGCGCTCAGGCACACTGCTCACCGGCTTGATGTCACGGTGCAGGAAGCCCACGGAGTGGATGGCTTCGATGGACTCCAGGATCTGCTTGCCCAGCCTCAGTGTGGTGCTTAGCGTGAAAGTGCCCCTCGGCTGGCTGCGGCGCAGGTCAGCCAGGTTCCGACCCTGGGTAGGGTGGGCGAGATGGATAAGATGGGATAGGACGGGGAAGGGGGAGGGGAAGACTCATCTCTTCCGCATCCCAGCTACCACCACTATGACAGCCTTGCCCACAAAGGGTCGTGCCTACCCTCTACCCATCCCATCAGGGACCGATGCTTCCCTTCTCCATGCCACACCCAAGTCACCCTCCAGCTCTCGGGGAGAGAGGCAGGTGGACAGGTCCCAGGGACACACCTGCAGCTGCATCACCACATAGTTGAACTTCTCATTCCTGCCACAGCCAATGAACCTGCACACGTGGTCCTTCCCTGAAGGGCACAAAAAACGAGGGCCTCCCAAGTCCCATTCCTTCCTCCTCACCAGCCAAAGACAGGGTCTGGTGTGCCCCTCTACCCCCACCCCAGCTCTCTCTCTCTCTCTCTCTCTCTCTCTCTCTCTCTCTCTCTCTCACACACACACACACACACACACACACACACACACACCCCACTTTGTTGTGCGTGGTGTGTATGTATGCCATGCCTACCTAGCGTTGATGCGGATTCTGAATTGCTTTGACCCTGGAGCCACGGAGCCACCCCTCTGGCACCCTCTCGAATCCTGTTCCCGCCCTGGTTCTGGGAATGCCTCTGTAATAGCCCTGCTCCCACCCCCCACCCCCGGTCCCGCCTTCTTTCTAACACTCTGGCCACACCGATGTCTGTAAGCCACGACACACCTCACTTGGCCATCACCAACAGTCTCCCTCATCACTCCCCGTCACTCTCCTAGCCTCTGGTCTCATCTTTCTTAGATCCTGGCTCCATCACCACTTCCTTCCCACGCCCCAGCCCCAGGGTGGTACCTTGAAGTTTTTTGAGCACAGCCACCTCCATCTTGAGGACCTGCTTAGGCTGCTGGGCTGACTCCACCTTGAGGGCCACGTTCTCCCTGGTCAGCAGGTCCATGGCCTCGTAGATCTCACCAAAGCCCCCGCCCCCGATCTTCTTCAGCTGTGGATGAGGGGAAGAATTGTACTCAGGGATCCAGCTGGGCAGTTCCTCAGCCCACCTCTGCGGACTATAGTCTCCACCGATGGGCAGGTGGTATTCTTGAAGGAGAGGACACCACACACACACACACACACACACACACACACACACACACACACGCACCCACACACGCACCCACACACGCACGTACGCGCACGCGGCACTGGACAGGGATCTGAATAGGAGCGGTATATAAGAGACACATGGCTTCAGGCAGACACGAGACTGCCCTGATGGCACAGGGGTCTAGAGATGGTGGGTCATCTGGAGAGCAGGGCCAGGGGTGTAGCTTGGTCAGCAGGGTGCTTGCTTAGCACACACGAAGCCCCAGGTTCGATCCCAGTACCACATCCACCAGGCATGGTGGTGCACACTGGGGGGAGGAGGTAAAGGTTCAGTATCAGCCTGTGCTACATAGCAGGGCTAGCCTGGGATATCTGAGTCCCTGTCTCCAAAGAAGGGGAGGGAGAGGAGGAGAGAGGGAGGAACACATGGGTAGGAGCTTAGCAAGTCAAGGCGCTTGCTACCAAGCCTGACATCCTGGGTTTGATCCCCAAGACCCACATGGAAGAAGACAGCCAACTGCCTCATGTTATCCTCTGACTTCCACACACACATCACGACACACAAAGCCACAGCACACATCAATACATGTAAAAAATAGTCATAACAGTAAAGGACAGAAGAGGAACCAGCACTGTGAGGAACGGTGAAGGTTCTTGAGGCAGGGGAGGAACACGGAAAGAGAAGGGGCAGAGGGCAGAAGGAGCAGGCAGCACCCTCTTCTGACAGAAGCTAGTGACAACAGAAACCTAACAACCAGGTGGGAAGGACCCAGCCTCTAGAGACAGCGGCCTGTCTCCAGGGAGCTCTAGCCTCGGGAGACAACAACCTAGTCCGCATCCTTCTACAGCTTGCTGCCTGCCTGTGAGCACAGAGGACAGACAGGGTAGGCGTGTGAGGGGCTCACAGACCTCACCACAGTCAGTCCCAGGCTCTGCAGCACAAGGGAGGAGGGTCACCTGACTCCCCATGGTGCACACAGCGACAGTCACAAGGCCCAGGGCCTGCCATGCTTTGGCTAGGCCACACAGCTAGCAGATAACTGGGCTGCATTTTCTCCAGCCTGCATCAGCTGGAGACAGAACCTACCGGTGTAGGAGCCGTAGGTTACGGGATGTGGACCACTGAGCACCACAAGCGTGGATGCTGACACTCAAGCCTTTAGACTCCCTGCTGGTGGGAACACCCCTAGCGTCTGCTCCCCTGCTCCCAGCTTCCCGGGCCCCAGCTCCTCTATTGGCCTTTCCCCCAAACTGAACATCCTTTACTTCTCTCCCCATCCCTAGGGAGGGGGCTGGATGCTGGCATTCACTCAGCCAGCATCCTTTCCTTCTGCTCTGTGATGAGGGCATTCTCATCCACTGGCCACAGTGACTAGGCCCCTCACAATCCCACGTGGATTGGGGATCCACAAAAAGTGGGGTTGGAGAGATGGCTCGGCCGTTGAAGGCAAGGCTCGCAACCAAAAGATAAAGTGATGAACTTTTGGGCCAAAGAGAAAAACTCAGTCTAGAATTACGAATGTATTACTCTCTGTAACAATGCGTCATAAAAATGCAATTTTTAGTTCCCTGTTATAGAAGGAGGTGTCATGAGACAAAAGTGCCCAGGGCCCATGAATGTCACAAGGCGCCCCTGCTCAAAGCCCCTTAAGAGAACACCCTTTGGACCCTTAGCAGGCCCAGTTTCTCTGCTTCTGTGTGTTTTAACGATCCCAACCCCCATTGAGGGACCTCCCTAAACCAGAGAAGAAACACAACACAAGAGAGCCTCGGTTTATTTGGCGCAGACACCCTTTTCTTGGCCCAACTCTGGACAACCTAAGGTTATCTAGGTTTTGTAAACTTTTTGAGTCTCCACTTTTTCTCCTCAGTAAGAGTTGGATTGAGCTGGTGGCGGTGGCACACGCCTTTAATCCCAGCACTCGGGAGGCAGAGCCAGGCGGATCTCTGTGAATTCGAAGCCAGCTTGATCTACAGAGCGAAATCCAGGATAGGCACCAAAACTACACAGAGAAACCCTGTCTCAAAAAATGAGAGAGAGAGAGAGAGAGAGAGAGAGAGAGAGAGAGAGAGAGTCGGATTGAAACAGGTCATAAAGATCTTTCACCCCTAAGGCCCCAAGTCTCACATGGGCTGATATTCTTACTGATTGTATTCATGTGGCAGACAGACCTCAGCCTGTCTTCTGATCACGAAACTGGCAAGTTAGCTGACCACACCTATGAAACAGGTGTGCTGGTCACTGCCGTATCTAACATCAATTCCTGAAATAACCTCCAGAGGACACCTTCACAGCCTCTGAGAACAAGAAAGGCACAGAGCGGCTGGAGAGATGGCTCGGTGGTTAAGAGCACCGGTGTTCTTCCAGAGGACCCAAGTTCAATTCCCAGCACCCACATGACAGCTCACAACTGTCTGTAACTCCAAGATCTGACATCTCACACAGATACACATGCAGGCAAAACACCAATGCACATAAAACAAATAAGTTATCTTTAAAGAGGTACAGCACAAACACTAGGATTTTTATCGCTGTTGTTTGCTATGCTGCTTGCAAGGACCACCCCTCAAGAACGACTTACTGTTTTTATTTTATTTTATTTTATTTTATTTTGTAGCACAAAGGAATTTATTTATAACTTCCTATTTTTAAATATTCCTCCTTGATCGCTGACCCCGTTTCTCCTGGCTGCAGCCCCCTCTCTGGTCCGTGATTCCCGGTTCCCACAATCACACATCAGTCCCATCCCTGCCCGAAAATGGCTGCATCCAGCACCTGGTCTCTAGCTCTCCAGGGGCAGGACAGTCCAGGTCTGGCATACTCGCCCTCCCCCCAGCCCCCGCCACTCCCTCTGCCATCTCTCTCCCCGCACACTCCCATCCCTCTTCCACAGAGCACAACAAGGTCTTTAGTCTAAACTCAGTGTGTGTGAACAGTCTTTTTCTTGCCTTTCAGTACAAATGTTATTCAGCCTCCCATCTGCCAGACACCAAGCTCGTGTGCCAGGGACCCGGGGGTCTTGAAGGAGGGCTTCTCACTTTGCCAAACACCCCTTCCTTTTATGGCTGCCCCGGCTCCTCCTGCATTTCTGTCCAGTTACTTTCTCAGGAATCCCGCTTCAGGGGCCCTAAGACTCTCCTAACACCCCCGCTCCCAATTCCTGAAAATGCTACTTTGCCTCTCTCCTTGGACCTCTAGGGGACCTGCGCGGCCGGGGGACTGTTGCCATGGAGATCCGCCGGCACCCAGGCCCCACCCTCCTCTCCAACCCAGCATCCCTAGTAAGCTGAACCTCACCACACCAAAGCCCAGGGACGCGCGCACGCGGACACCACAACTGCACACGGTGAAAACATCTGACCTCCATAGTTCTTTCTTCCCCTCTGGATCCCCATTTCTGTGCATACCCCACACAGCCGCACACACTTTTCCCACACTATACCATCCTACATCATCCCACCCTACAATAAAGAGGACACCAGGGTGCTTTAAAACGATGGAGAAAAAAAGGATTTGGACGAGGCTGACTGACCGTAGGTCTGGTTCCCCAGACACAATCACTGTCCCGACCCTTACAGTGTCCCTCTCCCACCCAGAATATCATCTCCCCCCGCCCCCCACCCCGCCACGAATAAACTCGGACTACAACTCCCAGCAGGCCAAGGAGCCCGAAGTCCTGGGTTAGAGGAACAGGGCACGCTGGGAGATGGAGTCTCGGCGTGTTGCACCTGCCGCAGGAACCCGGGAAGGGAGGAGGGTGGATGGAGAAGATGGAGTGCGGATGCGGTGGGAGCAGCCCGCAGGGCCTCTTTCCCCAGACCCAAGCCTTTCCGTCCTCTGCGGAAGCGGAGGAACACATGCTCACTCAATGTCCTTCCCCAAGGTGCGGCAGAGAAGGAGCCCCCTCCCCCACCCCCCTCCTCCGCACCCGGCTCTGCAGCTCGCACCTAGACATCCAACTAGGAGTTGTTCAGGCTGAGCTGGACCAGCGCGACCTAGCCCGGGAAGGGGTGAGAGGGAGCCGGGTTGGAGAGAGGGTCCCGGGAGAATGTGTGGGCAAAAATAACATTTGAGCGGCATGCAAACGAGCTCGAGGACACCTCCCACTTAGGGTAAGGGCTCCAAGGGCACCCGTCTTAGGGAGTCTCCAGATCTCTTCGGCTCCTTTCCCAGACCCCTCCCGCTGCCCAGCTAGGTCACTCACTCACCACCTTCCAGCGATCTTTGACCACGTAGTTGGCCGGCAGGATGTCGGCCTGCTCCCCTCCCCCACTCATGTTGGTTTCGTCCTTAAGAGCAGCCGCTAGGCACTGCATCCGCCAGCCGGAGGGAGGGGTGTCCGCAGGGCCTGCCCTTGGTGGGCCATCTACCTGGGAGAGTGAGGAAGGGCAGTGAACAGCCTGGCTGCCACCCTAGACCACCTGACAGCTGGGGAAAGGCACCCCATCCCCATCCTGCTGGCAGGCATCCTTCCCAAGCCGGGGTGGGGTGGAGGGGGGGGGGGCTCTGATGCTCAAGGAGTTACTGGGAGAAATACTCCTGGTGATGGAGGTCAGTGGAAGGGAGGTAATATAAACCACAAATGGGAGGTGTGAAAATCAGCAACAGGACACACACACAGGATGAAAACAGGAGAGGGCAGTGATGTGTGAATAAGCCATGGGGAAAACGTTTACCATAGAGACATTCCAAAGGCAGGAGGGGAAGATGCGCTAGCCAGGGGGCAATCCTAGGCGGAGACCCAAGAATGACAAGCCTGAGTCACTCACTACCTGCCGCCCCAGTCATCCACACCTAGCCTGTGCCACACAACTCCTGTGGAGATGTGCTTTGCCGGCTGGCGGAGAGGGAAGACCTGCTGAGCATGGGTAAGCCATGGGATACCCTCATCAGAGTGGCCACCCAGCCAACCAGAGAGATGTGACCATCAAGAAAAACAAGGACATGCACAACAGCCCCTTGAGGGTGGCATGGAGGCAGCTGGATTGTTGAGAGGTGACCACCACCCTCAGTGGACGCTGGCCCCGCTGGCAGCCACAAGACTGGGAAGCCAGGGTGTGTGCCAACGGTGAACACAAGACCACGGACTCAAGCCTTGGTTTTCAGAGGGATGGTACCCCAGGGTCTACTCCACGAGGGCCAAACTGAACTGGGGGAGAGCAGAGCAGTGGGTGCTGTCTGAGGGAAGGCAGAGAGCGGTAGAGAAGCACAGGTCTGGGCAGGCGGGGGCGAGCAAGCCCCTTTCTACCTCTGTGTGGAGCCGGCCTGGAGGATGCAGCTTCTACTGTGCTTAGGTGGATAGAAGTTGAGCGTTGGAACTAGTATCCCAACCTTCAGAGGTACTAAGACGCATGTTAACCAAAGAAACGTGTGTGTGTGTGTGTGTGTGTGTGTGTGTGTGTGTGTGCCTGTGTGTCTGTGTTCATGTACCCCTCTGTATGAGTGTACATGTCTTGCTTTGTGTGTGAATGTGTAGAGAAGGGGCCAATAAAGGTGACTTTCTGGTATTCCTGCCAAGCCAGCACAGGATTTGGAAACAGCATCTTTTCATCTCATCTTTCATCTATAGATACTTTATGTGCTCTCTGCCACACTAACCACGGCCCTGGAGAGCCACACACAGGAGTGAAGGGCGTCACTCGGCCTGGGGACTGGGCACAGGAGAGGTGGAAAGTTCTTTGTGAATGGGGTGGGACACTACAATCACTAATTGTAGCTAAACTCTTTGTAAATGGGGGGAAAGGACATTACAGGTACTCCATGGCCTGACACTCCTTGAGAGGGTTAACTTCTCAGGTCCTGTGTCTAGACATCCTGATAAGGGCAGGGTGGGTTGTAAAGGACCTGAGACATCTTCTCCAGGTCACATGTTCCCGTGGGACATGAAGAGAAAGCATTACCATTGTCACTCTTTTTAGCTTTTTTTTGAAATGACTGTCTCCTCCAATCCGTACAACGCCAGGGCTATGGGCCGTCAGGAGTTCGGAAGACAGGGACGACAAAGGCAAGATGGAAGGAAATGGGGTGGGGTTCCGGAATATAGGTCGAGGACAAGACCGAGGCAGCTGGGCATGGTACCACACACCTGTGATCCCAGCACTCTGGAGGTGGAGGCAGGAGGATGAGGGATTTGAGACTAGTCTTGGCTATACAGCAAGTTCAAGGCCAGCCTGGGCTACAAGATACACTGGCTGAAAACAATAAAACAAAACTAAACAAAAAAGACTGGAGACGCAATCAAACTTGTGTGGAGGAGACCTCAGTGGGAACTCAGCTGGAGCTTAATCCTAATGTGTAGGAGGCCACAGCCCCAGCCCGAGCCCAGCATGGGGGGAAGGAAAGAGTTAAATTCAGGCTGGGGAGTAAGCTCAGTGGTGGAGTACATGTCCAGCATGGTCAAGGCTCCAGCTTCAACTCCCAATACCACCAAAAATTAACTTTTTAATAAAAAGGGGGTTGGGAGCCTGCCAGGACAGTTCTGTGAGAAAAGGTCCTCACCATCAAGTCTGATTCCTGAGACCCATGTGAAGAACAGAGGGAACCAGACCCCTGCATCTTGTCCTCCGACCTCCACATGTGTGCCGTAGCAGGAATACACCCTCCACACGCAAAATAAATAAAATGTAATCCAAAGGGGAGGATGGAGATGTGGCAAGATATTTGCCTAACAAGTCAGTACAGGGCCCTACATACAGCTCCCAGTACTGAAAAAACAATCATTTAAAAAGTTGAACAATTGGAGGGGCCTTAGTCCTGTATGGTGGACTCTGTAGGCGGATGAGAAAAATCTGTGTGCTGCTCACACATGATACTTGGGAAAGTCTAAACGGAATGGGTGTCGGGAGTGGGGAGGGGGGGAGAACTGGTCATCCTACCCACCACCCTTCCCAGAGGATGCCTCCGTGGACCCCAGCTATCCCAGACTGGGTTGACAAGCTTCGGTGCTTGATTATTGCCCTCTGAGGTCCGTGTGTGTGTGTGTGTGTGTGTGTGAGTGTGTGTGTGTGTGTGTGTGTGTGTGTGTGTGTGTGTAGGCATGGCTGTGTGCATGCATGGCTGTGTGCATGCACGAGAATGTGGGGTAAGTGGAGAGCGAGCACCAAGTGCTTGGGAGCACATTGTGGTTTGGGAGCAGACGTGTTCGTGTGTGTGGCCATGCAAGGTGTGAGGCAGGTGTGAGTGGGAATCTCCGAGGCCAGGTAAGGAGGGAGGAGGTCATGAGGAGGATGAGAACGGGAGAGAAGAGGTGAGGGGAGTGCAGAGAACAGGGCCTGTCAGAGAGACAGGATGAGGGGAGCGGGGTAAGACAAGGGACGGGAGGAGATCGTGGTGGCAGGAACGGAGTGACCCCAAGAGACCACGGGAGGGGCTTCTGGACACAGCTGGGGAGTCAAAAGGGAGGCTGGTGGGAGGAAGGGAGGGACTGGGGAGGAGAGAGAGGGTCTGGAGACCGCTGGATGACCTGTCAGAGGTGACGGGAGAGTGAGGAGGGACATCATAGGGCGAGAGCTGGGGAGGGGGCCGCTGCGGGGGATGGGCTGGCAGGGTGGGTCTGTGCGGGGGCAGGGAGCGGCTCCAGGCCTCAGGCTGCGGCCCAGGCAGTGTAGGCCAGCGTCCCAGCTCCCGATGGCAGCCTCGGAGGCCGCAGACCGCTGCGGGATGAGAGCCGGGCCGTGGAGGTGAGCCGGGCGGGAGGCCCGATGAACCCCAGAAGGGACCCCCGGCCCGCCCGCCTGGCCCCGCCCCGCCTCACCTGCTCGGTGTCCGCTGCGGCTGCGGCTGCGGCTGCGGCGGTGAAGGCAGCGGCACGGGGCGGCGCATCCCCCGGGGCCGGGGCGGGGCGGGGCGGCTCAGTGCGGCGCTGGGCGGCCCGCTCTCTCCCGCGGCGGCGGCGGCCTCCCGACCCCGACCATCCCGGCCCGGCCCGGCCCGACCCGGATCCTCCTCGGGCGACGGCGGCGGCGGCGGCGGCGGCGGCAGCAGCAGCGGCGGAGTGGGGAGCTGCCCACAATGCACTGCGCCGCCAGCATCAGCACCAGCCCTGACATCACCGCCCCACCGCCCCAGCCTTTACATCACTGCCGTTTTTTCTGACATCACGTTCCACTCTGCCCCCCTAGACCCTGCCTGCTCACTCTCGGATGGTCCCGTAAGAGATGCCGGGTCTTCTTAACTGACCTGTGCCATTCACTTGACCACAGGCTCCTTACCTGTCTCCATCACCTTTTATTCCCCCCCCTTCCCAGATTATCCCCATTACTCATTTAGCCTCACCTGACCCCCCATTCTATCCTCCACATAGCTGTCGTACTTCCCTCTTAAGCCCGTTCCTCTACCTGTACCCATCCTCCCCATCCGTCTCTATTGTGGTCTCTTCTAACACCGTCCCACATTCGGACACACCACCCCTCACCTGGAACCCTCTCCTCATCATGTACTTCTCTCCTGGTTTACCTTCTCTTTCTTCCAACTGCTGACACACTCTGTCATTGTTTCTTATTGATTACCAAATAAGATACACACTCTTTATTGTGACATTAAAAACTCTTTCCAACGTGAGCCCATAAGGCTATTACTCTTCTGACAGATGGGATTGCTCAATATTCTCTGAATATACTCTGCGCCCTGCCTCTCTCGGCTCCTTCTCCCATTGCTTATATCCTCAACAAATGCAGAGGGAGCATCCTCAACAATAATAACAGTAGCCACACCTGCCAGACACATTAGCTCATCTGCTCTCTCTAAGCGCCCTGTGGAGCAAGGGCACTCACTGTGCGGGCATAGTGACCCGAGTTTGGATCCCAGAACCCGTGGGAAAAGCCAGGAACTGTGGTGCATGGCTCCAAACCCAGCACGGGGAAGCAGACAGGTGAATCCTCCAAGCTTGTTGGCCGATTTCTCTCCAGATTCAGTGAAAGAAGACACCCTATCACGAAGCAATCAAAGAGGAGAGTCCTCTGGCCTCCACATATGTGAGTGCACAGTCACATGCGTGTGCACACACAGCTGGGAAGATGGCTGAGTGGGCAGTGTTTGCCTCAGAGGCCCGACAACCTAAGTTCTAACCCTAGACCACCAAAAGTTGTCTTCTGACCACCACATATGCACTAAAGCATGTATGCAACCTAGCACACACACTCCCACACTCATCACGCACACACAATACTAATAACAACAATAATACACTTTTAAAAATGAAATCATGACACTTTTAGGAATGTGGATGCCACTGGAAATCATTATGTTAAGTGAAGACTGAAAAAGACAACTGCTTCATGTTTTCTACCAAATGCAGGACTTCGGCTGGCAGTGTGTAAAGGAGCCTGTGGCCACATATACACACAGAGACACAGATACACACAGAGACACAGATACACACACAGACACAGATACACACACAAATACAGACACACAGATACACACAGACCCACATTTAACAGAGCTACACACACTCACACAGAGATATACACACACTCACACTACACACACAGGAGAGACAGAGAGAAACAGAGAGACGGGAAGAGAATGGAGAGTGAGAGAAGGAGGATGGAGACCAGTGAGCTGGGCACACTTTTAATCCAGCACTGGGGAGGCAGATGCAGACAGATGTCTGTGTGTTCAAGACCAGCTTGATCTACACATGAGTTCCAGACCAGCCAGCGCGGCAGAGTGAGACACTGTCTTTTAAAAAAAAGTCTCTACGCCTCATAGCTCAGGTGGTAGGATGCCTGCTTTGCATGCTCAAGGTCCCGGGGGAACATGCCTGATCCTCTGCTTTCCAGATCATCTACATTTCGTAACATGTTCAATTTTTCTTGTAACTTTCAAAGTATGAAATAATTACAACTGTTTTAATGCTCTTATCTATTAACCTCTTTTTCTGGGTAATTTAATTTTAATTTATCTTCTATTAGTCATATATTTTTCTGTTTATTTCTATACTTAGCATTTTTTTTCAACCTTTAAAATTAAATAAATAAATAAAACAAAAGTCCAGGGTCTTGGGGCTGGAGGGTGGGTTCAGTGGTTAGGTTGGGCTGGAGGGTTCAGTGGTTAGGTTGGGGCTGGAGGGCTCAGTGGTCAGGCGGGGCTGGAGGGTGGGCTCAGTGGTCAGGAGCTGCTGCTCAGGTTTTGTTGCTGCTGTTTGGGGTTGGTTTTCTTGTTTGTTCTTCTGTTGTTGTTACCAGCTGTTTTTATTTGAGATGTTTTTTCATCCATTCATCTCTTACGGGGCGCGTGGGTCGCTTCCTGCTTGTCCACTGTGCATAGCACTGAAAAGAATATGAGGTGCACGTGTTGCTTATAATTTCTGATTTAAATGCCTTTTAAAAAGATTTTGTTTATTTATTTTATGCGTACGGCTATTTCGTCTGCATGTAAGTCTGTGCAGACTCATGGTGCCCAAGGGAAACCAGGACCAAATCCCTGGAACTGGAGTCTCAGGCAGTCGTGAGCCACCACTCGGGTTCTGGGGATCGAACCCTGGTCCTCTGGAAGAGCAGCCAGTGTGCATACTGCTGGGCCATCTCTCCAGCCTATTGATTTAAATTCTTTAGTACACACACCCACAGCTTTGATCCCCGGACCATATGGAGTTCCTTTTGAATCCTCTGAGAAGCCTCAGGCCTTCTTCATAGTTTCTAAGTCATAGCTTCCGGGCCCTCATGACCCAGCCGACACTTCTCTGTGGTTTTGGTGTAATTTTTCAGTTGTTGCTTTGTTACTGTTATTGTTTAAAACAAGGCCTCATGGAGCCCAGGCTGGCCTCAGACATTCTATGTAGCTGAGGCTGGCCTTGAGCTCCTGGTCCTTCTGCCTCTATCTCTCAAGGCAGAGATTATAGGCATGTGCCACCACACCTGGCTCACAATTTTCTTTTAATAAAATTCATTCTAACAGATGAGCTGATGTTCTGTTTTTAACTTATTTTTAATTTTTATTTATTTATTCATTATGTGCATGGATATTTCATCTGTGTATATGACTGAGTACCATATGCATGCCTGGTGCTGGCAGAGGTCAAAAGCAGGTGTTGGATTCCCTGGAACTGGAGCTGCCCTATGGCTGCTGGGAACCAACTCCTGTCCTGTGCAGGAGCAGCCAATGCTCTCCACTGCTGAGCCGGCTCTCCAGCCCCGACCTAGTGCTTTTTAATTGGGTGTCAAACACTGTGAACCAGCCTCATGGATTTCTCACTCTGCCGTGTGTGTGTGTGTGTGTGTGTGTGTGTGTGTGTGTGTGGTGTGTGTGGTGTGTATGTGTGTATGTGTGATGTGTGTGTGTGTGTGTGTGGTGTGTATGTGTGGTGTGGTGTATGTGTGTGGTGTGTGTGTGTGTGGTGTGTGGTGTGTGTGGTGTGTGTGTGTGATGTGTGTGGTGTGTGTGTGTGGTGTGGTGTGTATGTGTGTGGTGTGTGTATATGTGGTGTGTGTGGTATGTGTGTATGTGGTGTGTGTGGTGTGTGTGTGTGGTGTGTGTGTGTGTGTGGTGTGTGTGTGTGGTGTGGTGTGTATGTGTGTGGTGTGTGGTATGTGGTGTGTGTGTGTGTGTGGTGTGTGTGTGTGTGGTGTGGTGTGTATGTGTGTGGTGTGTGGTATGTGGTATGTGTGTGTGTGGTGTGTGTGTATGTGGTGTGTGTGGTGTGTATGTGTGTGTGGTGTGTGTGTGTGTGTGGTGTGTGTGTGGGGTGTGTGTGTGTATGTGTGTGTGGTGTGTATGGGGTGTGTGTGTGTGTGTATGTGTGTGTGGTGTGTGTGTGGTGTGGTGTGTATGTGTGGTGTGTGTGTATGTGTGGTGTGTGGTATGTATGGTGTGTGTGTGTGTGGTGTGTGGTGTGTAGGTGTGTATGTGTGTGGTGTGTGTGGTGTGTGTGTGTATGTGGTGTGTGTGTGTGGTGTGTGTGTGTGTATGTGTGTGTGGTGTGTGTGGTGTGTGTGTGTATGTGGTGTGTGTGGTGTGTGTGTATGTGGTGTGTGTGTGTGTGTGTGTGGTGTATGTGGTGCGTGTGGTGTATGGTGTGTGTGGTGTGGTGTGTATGTGTGTGGTGTGTGTGTCTGTGTGGTGTGTGTGTATGTGTGGTGTGTGGTATGTATGGTGTGTGTGTGTGGTGTGTGTGATATGTGTGTGTATGGTGTGTGTGGTGTGTGGTGTGTGTGTGTGTAGACATAACCATCTCAGTCTGAGCTGGTTCGCTGTGGCCTGGAGCCCGACAAGGGGGCAGCCGGGGCCAATGTCACGTCCACTGCGCCTGCCTCGTCTTTCGCGCACACCTGACCCCCTCGTTTGACCACATCCAGTCCAGCTGTCTAGGTTTATATCTGGCTGCTGCTTCCTGTCGGGGAACACATCCAGTGTGGCTGTCAATGGCAAAGATGTGGAGATGAACTGGAAGGAACCTTCCACAGACTTTGCCTCTGCCTTCTGGGCAGTGTGAGCGCTCCAACACTCAAAGCTCAGCCCTATCGCGGCACTCGTTACCGCCCTCCTTCCCATTCTGGAGCTAGGGCTCGGTCTTTCCAAAGCCAAATGGACCCCAAAGGCTCACGTCCCTTTTTATAGTTCCTTCAGTGCCACTGAGTGTCTTACACAAAACAGACACATTAAAAATGTGTCCCAATTTGTCTATTAAAGGAGAACTAAAAGACATAACATGGGCCCCTGGTGAGATGGCCCAGCAGATAGATACCCGATATGAAACTAGCAACCTGAGTTGGAACCTGGAACTCACATAGTAGAAGGAGAAAGCATACCCCTCAAGTTGTCCTCTATTCTACACACACACACACACACACACACACACACACACACACACACACACTGCACACACATGCACATCACACATATACACCACATTCACACATACACACCATACACACATACCACATAAACATCACCATGTATATGCACCACATTCACACACACACCACACACACACACATCACACACATACCACACATGCGCGCACACACACACACACACACCACACATACTACACATACACACACACACACACACACACACACACACACACACACACACCACTAGGAGGGATTGGAGGGATGTCTCAGCAGTAAGGAGCATTCATTGCTGCTCTCCAGAGGACTCAGGTTCGGTTCCCAGCACTGTTTATAGCTGCCTGTAATTCCAGTGCCCGGGGACCCACTGCCCATTCCTGGTCTGTTCAGGGACTCATATACACGCAGGCACAATATTCACAAACATAAAGGAAAAGGAATCTTAAAAAAAAAGTGAGGGGCTGGAGAGATGGCTCAGCGATTAAGAGCACTGACTGCTCTTCCAGAGGACCCAGGTTCAATTCCCAGGAACCACATGGCAGCTCACAACCATCTGTAATGAGATCTGGCGCCCTCTTCTGGCCTGCAAGGACACATACAGGCAGAATATTGTATATGTAATAAATAAATCTTAAAACAAAACAAAAAAAAAACCGAGACAGGTCTCACTCTGTAGCACTGGCTGCCCTGAAACTCAGAGATTGGTCTGCCTGTGTCTCCTGAATGCTGGGATTAAAAGTGTGCAACCATCATGCCTGCTGGCAAGAAAAA
>NC_051084.1:6181888-6199388 GCF_004664715.2 Peromyscus leucopus | reverse complement strand
GCAGGAGGTCTGGAGAGGGGCAGGGCCAGCGTGGTGGCCATGGGGGTGGTGCCGAGTCAAATCCTAGAAACTGTAATAGTCCTGCCCAATTTCTTATCTCTGTACCCACAGATTAGAGCATGTCTTGGCCCTCATCAGACACGCTTCTTTTTGTGGTAGACCCAGATTTAGTGCAGAGTCCCACAGCTGTAGAGTTGTAGAGTGTATGAATGCAAATGCCATCTCCGTGTGCCATACCCCCTCCCTCCGAGGTTCAGGGATCATTCTAGAAGAGTGGGTGAAAGAATGTAAGGGAGAGAGGGATACTGTCATGACATGGGGTTCCACAGGAGCTCACAGCCGCTGTGACTGCCTGCACAAGGTCAAGCTGGCCCAAATCCCCGTTTGTGTGAAGGGAACCATGACGAGTAGCTGAGGACTCCTGGGCAGACAGCCCTGAGAGGCCGCCTGTACTTCCTCCTGTGGACGGTTCCATACCACACACACATGCCTAACACCTAGTGGATCCAGTGAATATTACATTAAAGTGGGGAGGGGAGGCTGGAGAGATGGCTCAGTGGTAAAGAGCACTCACTGTCTGCTTTCCCAGAGAACCTGGGTTTGATTCTCAGCACCCACTTGGTGGCTCACAACATCTATCACTCCCGTTCCAGGATATCCCACTGTGCTCTTGTGGTCTCTTGAGGCACCAGGCACGCTCCATGGTATACAGAGTACACGCAGACAAAACACGTACACACGTAAAGTTAATAGTAGTAGTAGTAATAAAAGAGCACATGAAGTTGGTGTATCGGGTAGAGAAGGGATTGGAGGGGAGAGATTGGGGGTGGATTGGATTAAATCACACTAGATATTCTCTGTGTAGCCCTGGCTGTCCTGGAACTCACTCTGTAGACCAAGCTGGTCTAGAACTAACAGAGATCCCCCTGCCTCTGCCTCCGGAGTGCTTGGACTAAAGGCGTGCGCCACCACAGCCAGGAGAATGATAAAATGTTTTAAAAAACAAATTAACAGGATGGAGAGATGGCTCAGAGGTGAAGAACACCGACTGCTCTTCCAGAGGTCCTGAGTTCAATTCCCAGTACCCATATGGTGGCTTACAACCGTCTGTAATGAGATCTGGCTCCCTCTTCTGGCCTGCAGGGATACATGCAGACAAAATACTGTATACATAATAAATAAATCTATTAAAAACAAACAAACCAAAAAAAATTAACAATCAGGGTTTCTCTGTGTAGCTTTAGAGCCTTTCCTGGAACTCACTCTGTAGACCAGGCTGGCCTTGAACTCACAGATCCACCTGCCTCTGCCTCCCGAGTGCTGGGATTAAAGGCGTGCACCCCCACCGCCCGGCAACACTTTTTTAAATTGTGGAAAGATTAGTGAGAACCTATCATAGTTGCCCAGGCATCTATTACAGAGTTTCAGGGCACTGGGAAGAGTCCAGAAGAGCTTGAGCAGCTGGGAGCTGGGGAGGGGCGGGTCACCGGGAGGAGTCAGAGCTCAGGGCGGGTCGGCTCAGGAAGAGCCAATCCGGGAGGAGTCAGCTTGCAGCGGGCGCGCCCGGATCACGTGGTCGCGACTGCGCCCTCTCGCGGCGGCGCGCGCGCAGCGATGGCGGCGGCCGCGGAGCAGGGCGGCTGCTCCGTGTACTTCTGCGGGAGCATCCGCGGCGGGCGCGAGGACCAGGCGCTGTACGCGCGGATCGTATCGCGGCTGCGGCGCTATGGGAAGGTGCTCACTGAGCACGTGGCTGCTGCAGAGCTGGACTCGCGCGGTGAGGCGGCGCGGGCTGGAGACCCGCAGACTGGGGACCTGCAAGTTAAGGGGACTGGCTGCCTAGGGACTTGCGTGCTAGGGGACCCGCAGGCTAGGGACCTGTAGGTTAGGGACTCGCAGGCTAGGATCTTTAAGTTAGGGGTCTGGCTGGCTGAGGAAGTCCCTGGCTTATGACTCTCTTGCAAATGCACGCCCCATCCAGCACTCTGGCCGGGCCGTGCGAGTCCCAGCACACTGAAAGCCAGTGAGAGCCCAGACCCAGCATATGGCCAGCAAGGCTTTGAGGGTCGATCTGGACGCATACTTTCAAAGTTGTACCTAGAACTCTTTTACTTCTGTTCAGAAAACTTTGAAGTAGTTTTCCCTTGCTCCACACAAGAACAGACTCATAAGGTGTGGGCGCCAATGCAATTCTGGGAGAAACTTTTACAAGACAAAGAACCACAAGGCAGAAATGCTAGCGGATTGAAAAGGACCTGTTCACGTTTATGGTTGGCTAGCTCATGGTGTATTTGGTTGATAGCCCTCAACTTTCAGTTCCAATCCCAGCACTCTGGAGGTTGAGGCAGGAAGAGTTCCAGGCCAACCTGGGCCACATAGTTAGACAATGTCTCAAAGAAAAAGAGACCAAACAAAAAGACCACCGAGTGTGATAGCCCGGGGGGAAAGCCTTTGGATCTGTTTTTTGCTGTTGTTACTTTTTTTCCCTTTTTTTGAAACAGGGTTTCTCATGGAAACCCATAGTGACCTCAGACTGTCTGTGTAGCAGAGAATGACCCTGAACTCTTCATCTTCCTGCCTCCCCCTCCCAAGTACCACCCACACAGAGCTTGCTCGCTTTTTTGTGGGTTTTTGTTTTTAGACAGTTTCTCTGTGTAGCCCTGGCTGTCCTGGAACTCACTCTGTAGACCAACTAACTGGCCTCGAAATCTGAGATCCAGCCGACCGCCTCTACCTTCTGAATGCTGGGATTAAAGGCATATATCACTACCACCCAACTTGTTTTGTTTTTGAGACAAAGTCTGTCTGTGTGTCCCTGGCTGCCATGGAACTCACCAAAATCCACCAGCTTCTGCCTCCTGAGGCTGGATTATGGATGTGTGCTACTGCTCACAAATGACCTTTTTGACAAGGCGTTTCTGCTCTGCCACCAGAACAGCCTCACCATCCTGAACAGTAGCATTTATTCAAGCTGGAAGCTGAGACCCTGGCCCCCTGACCCCAGCCATGTCCTGGATTCATAGTGAATCGGCTCTTTCCACACACTTGTCGAGCCCCAATCGCAAGCACACTGCCAGCTTACACAGGGTTGGCTTCTCTTGGGGTGTCCCAGTCCTCGCCCCTTTGGCAGACTCCTCTCCTGGGCTGGCCTCTGGAGGTCCTGGAGCACAGTACCTGAACTGGGGTGGGAACATCCTTGACCTCAACTCTCAACCACAGGGGAAGCTGCTGGGGGCGACCGGCTCATCCATGAGCAAGACCTGGCCTGGCTGCGGCAGGCAGATGGTGAGCAGTCCTTCTTCCTCTAGGCGGGCTCCTCTGGGATGGTAATTCCTGGGATGTCCCTGGCCTCCACACCTAGAAGGGACTTCTTCCCCACCAGATACACTGTCATCCCGTCCTTCGGGTCCCAGCTAAAGTCTTACTTCGCTCTCTTTCCAGTGGTCGTGGCCGAGGTGACACAGCCCTCCTTGGGTGTTGGCTATGAACTGGGCTGGGCAGTGGCTCTTGGTAAGCAAATCCTATGCTTGTTCCGACCGCAGTCTGGCCGAGGTGAGCATCCTTCCTGGCTTTCGGGGAACCCGTTTCTCCCTTTCCCAGTGGGCTGGGCGGGGAGCAGAGTGTGGACATGGAGTCAGCTCCACTTCCCCTCCCCAGTACTTTCTGCCATGATCCGGGGAGCAGCAGATGGCTCGAGGATCCAGGTGTGGGACTACACAGAAGGAGAGGTGGACGACATGCTGGATCGGTACTTTGAGACTTATCCTCCTGAGGGCAAAGCTCCCTCCAGTAACCCAAGTACCTGACCTAACCCTACTTTATTAAAAAATAAATAAATAAATAAGGTTTTTTATGTGTGTTTTGACTGCATGTATGTATATAACCAAATGAATACCTGGCACCCACAGAGACCAGAAGAGGGCATTGGATTCTCTGGAATTGGCATTAGAGATGGTTGTCAGCCACCATGTGGGTGCTGGGAACTGAACCCAGGACCTCTGCAAGAGCAACAAGCGATCTTCACTGCTGAACCCTCTCTCTGGCCCTGGCCCTGGCCCTACTTTGTTAAATCCTGACCAGACACTTCTCCAGAATCACTCCAGCCTCAGCCGCAGTAGTCAAAAAGGTTCATTTGGCTGTGGTGGCGCACATCTTTAATTCAGCCCTCAGGAGGCACAGGCAGGTGGATTTCTGAATCCACACAGGTCAGTGTGGTCTATATGTGAGTTCCAGGACAGTCAGAGCTATGCAGAGTGACCTCATCTCAAACAACAACAAAAATGTATAGTGGTAGAGGCGGAACAAGTCCTCAGGAGCATCCTTTTCCATCCTACTCACTTTAGGTTTAAGCGGACGGAGCCTTGTCATGCACTTTGGGGAACATGTATCTATGGCAGGAGGCCAGGTGGGCGGATCATCATGTGTCTCATTTGTGAACTAGGCCAGGGGCACCTGTGCTTCCCTTCGTGAGTTTAGGTCAGTGAGTCTGTTTGGGGCTTTTTCTGAGGATAGAAAAGTCTGGAAGTCTAAAGAGAAGAGTGAAGATGAAGGAGGGCTGGCGAGGTGGCCCAGCTGGTGAAGACGTGAGTTCTATCCCAAGCACCGACATGGAGAAGAGAACTGACTCCCTCAGGCGTTCTCTGACCCCCATACACACTGCCACAGCACATGTAGGTGCACACACACAGGCACGCACGTGCACACGCACACACGCGCGCACACACACACACAGAGTGAGAGGCCATCAGAGAACACTGGGAAGTGCTCAGCTGCTTCCAGAGAAGTATGTGAAAAAAGAGGTTTATTCAGTCAACAGAAGGCGCTGCTGCACACACTGGGACCCCCCCCATGGCAGAGGGGGGCGGACTCCCCAGCCCTGTGGCCCTGCCTGGTGGGGCAGCTCAGGTGTTTCCTGCCCCTCAGTCATAGGACTCATCGTCGTCATCCTCATCGCCGAAGAAGAAAGTCTCGCGGTCCAGGTTCTCAGACTCCTCATCGTAGGAGAAGCTGTCGTTGTCCAGTTCCTCATCAAACTCATGCTGCCACTCGGGCACATCCCCCTCCTCTTCCTCTTCCTCCTCCTCGTCCGCTTCCAGCCCTGCGGAGCCCTGGGGCCTAAGGAGAGCCACCCACTCAGCCCGGTGGGAGCGTGCCTCCCGCCGCCCTCCCCCAGCGCTGCGCAGCCCACTCACTGATCGCTGGGCACGTTGGATCCTTTCACCTCCCGAGCCTCGGCCGATGGGCTCTGCAGTCCAACCCGGAAGTCCTGACAGGGAGACAGGGGTGCCTGAGGAGCAGAAGGGCAGAGGGCACCAGGCCTCGGGCCCGGCATCCCTTCCACTGATGTCTCCCGAGAACCAGACTCCCATGAGCACACCTGCAGTCTGACTCCCTGAGGCTCCAGGGAGAGGACAGTGGCGGAGAGCTCTTGCTCCAGTGACCCTCACAGCCCTGACCCCCACACGTAGAAGTGTGGTCTGAGAAACCTCTGACTGCCTCTGACAAGCACCTGGCTCAAACCCCTGATCTGGGGAAGCCAGCTCCTTTGTAAGGAACCCCAGGAGCTTAATGACACAGCGGACTGGACCAGGCCTCCTAACACCCCTTCCCCAGCAGGGCTGCGCGGGGCTGTGCGGGGCTGTGCGGGGCTGTGCGGGGCTGTGCGGGGTTGCTCGGGGCTGTGCGGGGCTGCGCGGGGCTGGGCAGGGCTGGGCGGGGCTGTGCGGGGCTGTGCGGGGCTGCCCGGGGCTGTGCGGGGCTGTGCGGGGCTGCCCGGGGCTGTGCGGGGCTGCCCGGGGCTGTGCGGGGCTGTGCGGGGCTGCCCGGGGCTGTGCGGGGTTGTGCGGGGCTGCCCGGGGCTGTGCGGGGCTGCCCGGGGCTGTGCGGGCTGCCCGGGCTGTGCGGGGCTGCGCGGGGCTGTGCGGGGCTGTGCGGGGCTGCGCGGGGCTGTGCGGGGCTGCCCGGGGCTGTGCGGGGCTGCGCGGGGCTGCGCGGGGCTGTGCGGGGCTGTGCGGGCTGTGCGGGGCTGCGCGGGGCTGGGCAGGGCTGTGCGGGGCTGCCCGGGGCTGCGCGGGGCTGTGCGGGTTGTGCGGGGCTGCCCGGGGCTGCCCGGGCTGTGCGGGGCTGCGCGGGGCTGGCAGGGTTGTGCGGGGCTGCGCGGGGCTGTGCGGGGCTGCCCAGGGCTGTGCGGGGCTGTGCAGGGCTGTGTGGATTGTGCGGGGCTGTGCGGGGCTGCCCGGGGCTGTGTGGGTTGTGCGGGCTGCGCGGGGCTGCGCGGGGCTGGGCGGGGCTGTGCGGGGCTGCGCGGGCTGTGTGGGTTGTGCGGGGCTGTGCGGGGCTGTGTGGGTTGTGCGGGGCTGTGCGGGGCTGCGCGGGGCTGTGCGGGGCTGCCCGGGGCTGTGCGGGCTGCCCGGGGCTGTGCGGGGCTGTGCGGGCTGTGCGGGGTTGTGCGGGGCTGCCCGGGGCTGCCCGGGCTGTGCGGGGCTGCGCGGGGCTGGGCAGGGTTGTGCGGGGCTGCGCGGGCTGCGCGGGGCTGTGCGGGGCTGCCCAGGGCTGTGCGGGGCTGTGCAGGGCTGTGTGGATTGTGCGGGGCTGTGCGGGGCTGCCCGGGGCTGTGTGGGTTGTGCGGGCTGTGCGGGGCTGGGCGGGGCTGCGCGGGGCTGTGCGGGGCTGCCCAGGGCTGTGCGGGGCTGTGCAGGGCTGTGCGGGGCTGTGCAGGGCTGTGTGGATTGTGCGGGGCTGTGCGGGGCTGCCCGGGGCTGTGTGGGTTGTGCGGGGCTGCGCGGGGCTGGGCGGGGCTGTGCGGGGCTGCGCGGGGCTGTGTGGGTTGTGCGGGGCTGGGCGGGGCTGTGCGGGGCTGCCCGGGGCTGTGCGGGGCTGCGCGGGGTTGTGCGGGGCTGCGCGGGCTGCGCGGGGCTGCGTGGGGCTGGGCGGGGCTGTGCGGGGCTGCGCGGGGCTGTGCGGGGCTGCGCGGGGCTGTGCGGGGCTGCGCGGGGCTGTGCGGGGTTGTGCGGGGCTGCCCGGGGCTGTGCGGGGCTGCGCGGGGCTGCGCGGGGCTGTACCTGGGTGGAGTGCTGCAGGATGGCCAGCAGCCTCTCCTGGATCCTCCGGAGCAGCTCCGTGCCTGTGCTCAGGCAATCCGGCCGAAGGAGGCGCAGGGCGGAGGCCAGGTCCCGGCACCGCAGCAGCGTCTCCTCTGCAGGGGCAAGCGCAGGGCCTGCTCCCTTCTCCCACCCAGCCAGCCCTTCCTCCCACAAGTGTCTGGAGCATCTCCAGAGGGCCAGGCTTGGCTGCCAAGGGCAGGGTGACCCAGGACCCTGTGTCATGGACTTTAGACCCGGGAGAGGGAGGGGCCTGGAAAACTGGCTGGCGGGGCATGGGACGCTCAGCACCAGGAGACGGGCAGCGGTGCAGCAGGCTCACCGAGGAGGATCTGCAGGGCGTTGGTGTGCAGCTCCAGGTTCTCCGTCTGCTGCTCCACCACATCCATGTACTCTGTGTCCTGGCTGTAGAAGCTGTAGACACAGGAGTAGGCCAGCACCTAGGGGAGACCCTGTCAGTGGAGCCAGCCTGAGTCCCGGCACCTCCACCCCTCCCCTCTTCTGGTTCTTCCAGCCAGGCCCACTCAGCCCCCTGCAAACCCTTCCTGTCTGCCTCCCCCGGCTACAACCTTGCGAGCCTGCTCAAGGGCCCGGCAGGCGTCGTGGAGGAAGGTGAAGGATTTGGGTGGCGGCACCTCGTGGATGGCAGCGGCCTGGTTCCGCAGGTTCACAGCAAACTCCTGTAGGAGGAAAGTGAGGTCTGCAGCCACGCGGCTCCCAGCCGGCCGCAGTCACTGAGCCCTGCGACTTCCCGCCCAGCCCAGCGCTGCTCACCCGGGCCCGGTGGTGGAAAGTGCACCTCTCGTTATAGTCCTGGAACCGCTTCTCCTGGCGGGCGGCTCTGCTCACCTGGGAAGGACACACGGACGGATGGACGGACGCCTGTGGGCGCTGCTCTGACAGGCCGGGCTTCTCAGGCGGCCCCTCTGCCCTTCACCAGTTCCTTCCATGTAATCCTAGCGTCCCTTCACATGCGGATGTGGAGGGTTGTCCCGGCCACACTCCTGGCCCTACTCTTCCTGGGCTTTGGTCACTGGATGGGCAGCGCTCCCAGAACCCTCCCCACGGTTGGGGGCCTACAGCTCTGTCCTGGGGCCAGCCGCAGCTGGTCTGGTCCTGACTGGCTGGGCTCCGACCCCTGAGCCCTGAGCCCGGCCCTCACCATGGCGGAGCAGTTGTAGTAGTCCTTGTGGCTTGGCTTCCAGGACTTGAGGCAGCGCCAGCAGAAGCCATGGTTACATCTGGCGCAGGTCATGCTGTGGAGGACTCGAGCTGTCAGGGGGGCTGCCTCTGGATGAGGGTGCCCGGGGTGCCCAGGGGCTGGACACACCACTGACAAGGTCCCACCCCAAGCCCTGCTAAGGACACCTCTCTTTGGACTTCCCAACGCAGTGGACTTAGAACCTGGGGGGAGAATCCAGGAGGTGACCCTGGGGGATGCTGGGTGAGGGCAGAGGGGTTTCTGCGCTTCAGTGAGCTTGAGTTTCTTCCTGACTGCCAGGCCTCCCCCACACCATGCTCCCTCTACCCCTGCTTACTGCAGACACCCCTCATTCTTCTCGATGGGCGCCTGACAGCTGGGGCAGCGTTTGGAGATGAGCTTGGCCAGGTGTTTGCTCTGCGCCTCCACACTCATGCCGTCATAGTAGCCGCCATCATCGACCCACTGGGACATGTGGCCGCAGCTGGCAGGATAGTGTGCCTAGGTGGGGGGAGTGTGAGGACACAGCCAGCTCAGCCAGGTAGCAGGGAACAAGGAAGCCCCTCACATCTGTGTGTGAGAGAGAGAGGTGCTGGGCAGGGGCCAGAGTGGGGCACCCACCTCAGGGAAGTTACAGCTGAAGCAAGAGGCCCAGCCACACTTAGAGCAGGTGGTCCCGCTGCCCAGGCCCTGGCGGCACAGGATGCGATCACAGCCCTGGGGGTTGGTGCACCATGTCAGGTTGGAACAGCTCTCCACATAGCATCGCAGGAGGGCCTTCTCATACTGCGGGCAGAGGCAAGTTGCTATGAATGATGGGAGAGCAGGACTCTCCAGGAGGCTCCAAATGCTCTTAGCCTCTGGAGGCCAGCCTATCCTCTGGGGCCTCAGGCAGGAAGGGGTACCTTGGAGATGACCTCTGGAGAGGAGACAATGTCACGGATGAAGGCTCCCGTGGGCTGGGCAGGGCAGTCGGCAATGGGGCAGGTACAGTTCAGCACAAAGTTCTGTTCGATCCGAGTCGTCAGGTACTCGTTCCAGCAAGACTGCCCAGACAGAAGGAGGGGCTGATGAGGGACAGGTGCCCTGGCCACTGACCTGACACATGCTCCCACGGCTTCATGGAAGGCCAGAGATGGCAGGCTCCTAGGCCTACCTCACAGCTGACCCTGCCTTCCAGATGCCATGGTGTCTTGGGATGAAATCAAACTGCAGCTGTTTTTGAGGATGTATGGGGCTCAGGCACTGGCCTACCAATAAATACTATCAGATGGACATGGAGGAGGTGCTAAGACGGGAAGAGCAGCGTGTGATGGCGCAGATACGGGATCCGATGCCTCTTCTGGCCCCCGCAGGCACCAGGCATATATACAATGCACATATACACATGAATTAAAGACAATAATTTTTTTCTTAAAGGTGGAGAGAGAAGGTGGCCTGGGGAACAGAGCCTCCCTACTGGCCCTGGGTCCCCTATGCTGGCCCTGGTGCATTCCTATGGCTAATTCCCTGGGCCCCAGCTTTCCCTGCTTGAGGCTCCGCCTCCAAGGGCTCACCCTTCAAACAGACTTGTTTGTGTGTCCCTGCATTCTGACAACAGCACAGCCATCCTCACCCCACCCAAGTTACCAGCACCAGATTTCTGTTTCCCAAAGGCCTCTGTTGTTCCAGCAACCACCCTGGAGCAGGTGTCCTTAACACGTTGCAGGAACCTCCTGATAAATGGCCTCACTCTCTAAGCACGGTGGCGAGCCTCTTAACCTGCTCCTCGGCTTGTGATCACGTGTTCCAAAAGGATCAATAAAAGCCCCTGGGACGCAGCTGACAGGGCCACGTGAAGAATCTGGACCATTTTGCACCCTTTACATCTAACTAAGTGGGAAGCAAACTAAAAAGGAATCTGGCATCGCTTTTAGATAAGCAAGGGGGAATCTCTCCAAGTGCCCACTCTCACAGGTGCACGGTGCCCCGTGGTCCCTCACAGCCCAGGACGACAGCACCCTGGGGCGGCCCTCTACTTCTTGGCTTCTGCCACAGCCACTGTTTAGCCTAGAACAGTGCTGCTGCTGCCCTCTGCCCGGTGTGCCTGCCAACACGGCTCGTGCTGGTGGCCTCCCCTGCTCTGGGCCTGTGGCTGTCCTGTGGCTCTGCCATCTCTGCCTTATTCACAGGCTGGGACTTTTTTTTTTCTTTTCCAAGACAGGGTTTCTCTGTGTAGCCCTGGTTGTCCTAGAATTTGCTTTGTAGCCCAGGCTGGCCTCGAACCCAGAGATCTGCCTGCCTCTGCCTCCTGAGTGCTGAGGTTAAAGACGGGCACCGCCACCACCAGGCCCCCTGTCAACTTCATTTCCAACTCAAAGTCCCGCTGGCCAGCTGCCCTTACCACAGCGTCCAGTGAGTGGCTTACACCTTACACAGACATGACAGTTGAGTTTCCACTCAAAGCCCCACCCTTCACCCCTACTCTCTGCCCCCAAATTCCTCTCAGACACAGGGAAGTGGCGCATTCCATCTCCCCAGAGGCTTAGTTCAAAGGAGCGTCTTGATTCTCCTATCCGAAGCCTGCACATCTAGCACTAGTCTTGTGGGCGCTGCCTGCAAACATATCAAAGCCCACCTCAAAAGCATCTTCGTCTTTACACAGCTCTCCGTACAACAGCCAAAGGCTTTGTTTTGGTTTTGGTGGGTGGGTGCAGTGTGTCCGCACTGGTGCACATGTGTCCGCACTGGTGCAGTGTGTCCGCACTGGTGCACATGTGTCCGCACTGGTGCAGTGTGTCCGCACTGGTGCAGTGTGTCCGCACTGGTGCACATGTGTCCGCACTGGTGCAGTGTGTCCGCACTGGTGCAGTGTGTCCGCACTGGTGCGGTGTGTCCGCACAATGCTGGCCTCTGCGTGTTCTGGGGATCTGAACTCTGGTCCTCTCGCTGCACGGTGAGCACTTTATCTGCAGAGCCACCTCCCCGGCTCCCAGCAAGTTTTCAAAAGTGTAAATAAGATCTCACCGCCTTGCTTAAACCCATCACTCCCACAAATCGCCATCTCACTCAACCTCCTCATCCTTTCTCAGACCTCCTCCTGAACAGACGGTGTTACCGCTGCCACACAGCCTGCTGCTCTCTGCCTACAGCCCTCTCTCACAAGATGTCTTCCCCTAGCGGCCTCCCTTGATCTCCTCAATGTAGAGGGGAAGCCCTATCCCTACCCGGTCACTTGCGATGACATCACCCAATGCATCTTCCTTCCTGAATTTATCATCAACGATGGAGGGGTGAGGCGGGTGGAGAGGCGGGGAGGGGCGTGCTCACCTTACAGCAGCAGTGCAGGCAGCAGAGGGACGGCGAGTCGTCATGGGGTCCTAGGGGGCTGATGCAGACTGGGCAGTGGTCAGGACGCGTCGGGACCACCTGGGCCTGGGGTACTCGCAGCCCGGCTGCAAGCAGCAGGGGCTCTGGGTCGTCACTGTAGCTCTGAAGCAGCTGCTCGGTGCCCCAGTGGGAATGGGCCAGAAGGTGCCGGGCTACGTCAGGCTCCAGGTTCAGCGTCTCCTGCACCTGCCGCACCGTCTGCTCCATCAGCCCTTCCACCTCCTGGGGACTCATGGTGCGGCCTGCAGGCAGCTGTAGAGATGCCAGGGCCAACATCGCTTCTGGGCTTAGGGAGAGAGAAGGGCAGTGCTTAGTGTCTCCACCCTGTTTACCTACTATGAGCTCCCACCTATGACCCAGAGCTTACACTGGTCTCGGCAGTCTATGCATGACCACTGAACCCCCACCCCCCCTGGGGGGGGAGCAGAGCCCTTCATAGAAGTGACGGTAGATGTGGGGCACTGTGGGCCAGTGGGCAGGGATCACGGCACTAAGTGACTTATAATGAAGGGACAGTCCATTGCTCAGCATGCCAGCAGCATGTCGAAAGCCTTCCTGTGTCAAGTGTGACCTGTGGACCAGTAGCCTGGGCATTCACAGAAGGAATGGCTGAGTCAGATCTGCACTCAGCCACACATAACACACACGAGCTTGGAGAGTCAGGGAGCTCAGTCCACACGTCACGCAGGCATCATCGAGGACAGACACCAATGCTGTGACACCCTGGGGGATGCACTTGAGGCTGGAAGTTTCAGGGGCACTGGTGACTTAGAACAGCCTCCAGCAAATCCCCAGTGGAGCAACCTTCCTGGAGCTCAGCACATCCCCAAGGCAAGTGCACAGCTAACGCTCTGTGCATGTTTACAGAGCAGATCAGCTCCGCAAGAGTGACTGACATCTATGCACTGGACCTCCTGCCTACCTACGGGCTGGCTCCTGGAGGACGGGACATCAAGACCCTCTGGTCCTATGACCCTTCTCATCACTGAGTGGACAGAGCGGGGGTGGCTACCTAGGTTTGGAGGTCTCAGTGTTCTGGCTGCCACAAAAGGGGACATCTGCCTGACCCCGGCAGGGTCCCATGGGCTCTGGGGTAGCATATATCAGGACCTGGGGCCGGTCGTCACGCCGTTCCACATAGCCCTGGCCCAGGAGATGCAGGATGCAAGAGAGAACATCAGTGCTGGAACAGGCCACACCCCCTGCAACAGCGCGGCCCAGGCTCCCGGGGGGATTTGGACCCTTCCGCCAGGCCTCCAGCACCTGGATGGAAGAGACAAGCAGACTGCCTTACCCACAGAGCCAGCCTGCGTGGGTACAGTGCCTGGCTCCACCACTACTTACTGGCCAGGAGACCAGCCAAGACCTTTTCACGCCTCACTTTTCTCCTCCAGCCAATGGCAAAGGTTAATATCTGTATAAGCTAGTATTCATATTAGTTTTATTTGTACTATTGTTGAGGACCCAGTTGCTCAATCACACACATGGCAAGCACTCATGTCAGGATAGAAAACCCAGGCGGAAGGGTGCAGAGGCAGTGGAATAAAGTGCTTGCTCCTCAAAGTGACCTGAGTTCAAATCCTCAGAATCCATACAAAGTCTGGTAGAGTAGTGTGAAAGTCAGGTGCTCCGAAGGAGAGAAGGAGAGAGACAGAAGAATCCACAGAAGCTCATGGGCCGGGTCGCCTCACACATGCAGTAACAAACAAGAAAGCCGACGTCAAGCAAGGTTGGAAGGTGAGGACAGACACTCAAGGTTGTCCTCTGATCTGCACGCGTGCGCACCCACACCCACACCCACACCCCATGAAGATACACATAACGAATGTCATACACACATAACCAGAAGAACCAGATAGAAATGTCACCCCAATGATGTTTCATATTGAAAGAGGTCAATTTCTTTTATGCTGACCTCTGGTTCCATCTCTAACCCCAAGCATGACCCCAGGGCATGGTCCTTTCTGCCTACCAGACAAACCAGCTGATCAATGTGGAGGCCTTTCTCCCCATGGGCTTTGAGTATCCGGACAAGAAGACAGCTCAAGAGGTTCCTCTTCTGCTCCAAGGTCCGGCCCTCATCCTTCTCTACACTGAAATAGGTCTGGGGAGGTATCAGCCACAGGACCTCTTCACGGGGCTGGGACCTAGGCTCACGAAGCCGCAGCATCCCTGGAATCCAGTCCCGATCAGGTACCCAAGGACAGGGAGGGACACGAGTGAGGATCCTACCATACTCTCATTCCCTGGTGTGCTCCCCCCACCCCGGGGCCTCCCACCATGCCACAGAGGCTCAGCCCGACCCGACCCGCTGACCTACCCGCCTGGGGGAAGTTCTGAGCCTCCTCCAGTGTCAAAGGACCATTGTCAGCGATAAGGGGCAGAAGCGCCTGGTGCAGAAGCTCTGGGGAGAGGTCGGAAGTCTTCAGCAGGATCTCTACTGATACCTCCTGGTGGGGAGAAACAGTGCCCGTCGGGTGAAGAGGACAGGAAAGGAAGGTGGGGAGGACAGAGACTCGGGCAGAAGAGAAGACTCGGGGTTAAGGGGTTAAAGCAGCCGAGGCACCTCAGTCTGGTTGAAATACAGCAGCAGCCACATCTGCACTGTGGACACATGCAGGGTCTGGTCCCCAAACTGCAGCTCAGCACGGCCCAGCCATGTCCACTGAAGTCGCCGATGTGGCCCCATGTCCAAGACTGGGTAGTTCTGACCTAGGGAAGTGTCAAGGAGACAGAGTCAGAGAGTGTGGGAATAAAGGGGCTGGGATTGAGGTGGTAAAAACAAAGACAGTATTTTTACGTTTGTGGGTTTGTACTGATATTGCTATATATTTAAAGACCTCATTGATCATCTTTGGAATATTACAGAGAATCAATTAACAATTTAAAAAACAAACAAACAAAAATAGCTGCTGGGTATGGTGATAAACGTCTTTAATCCCAGCACTCAGGAGGCAAAGGCATGAGGATCTCTGAGTTCAAAGCCAGCCTGGTCTACATAGAGTGATCGAGGCTAGCCAGAGCTACATAGTGAGACCCAAAACAAAAACAGGTCTAGAGAGAAGAGGGCAGACTCCGCCTTTCCTGTAAACCACTTCAGGAGGGTGAGCAGCTGGTGAGAAGCTTCTCTAGACAAGGCGCCCCACTCACACACGAGGGACAATGGCAAACTGGGGTGTCACTATTTCATAAGTGCCAATGAAGTGGCCGGCACGAGGAGTCGGGGACGGCACTTGGGTGGTAGACGCCGGCTCTAGTGCCCACAGGGCCTGGGTCCTCTCCCTATGCCACACACGTCAGCTATGGTGGCACACGCACGCCTGCACCGCCACACTTAGGAAGTTGACAGATGGCCCAGAAGATGACCAGCCCCGGGGACACAGTGAGTTTGAGCTCAGCCTGAACTACACCAGGCTCTATCTCAAGAAACCCAAAGCCAAAGGAACAAACAAAAATGGGTTATACTGAAGACTGATGATGTGGAAACCCACGGGTCTCTCTTAACATCCCAAAGGACAAACTTGAATCCAAATAAACCTGCAACCCTATTTCCTTACAAACAGCCATTAAGGAAGAAAGGGAGAGCAGGACCTGAACCGGAGACGTTAAAACTCATCACCAGACGCAATGCCTGGGCCTTGCTTGGATCCCCACTAAACAAAGCAAGAATAAGACAGACACTCAGGACAACCAGGGAAACACGAATAGTACGTAGCTGATGACACCAAGAAGGTCTTTAACTTCTAAAGGGTCTGAGAGTGATGAGGCCTTCGTCTTTCGAAAGCCTCCTCTTTTAGATATGGGAAGGAGAACATGATGCTGGGCCATGTGTTGATATTCTGGAGTTTATGCTATTTGTATGTTTGAAACTTATCATTGTAAAAATACTTTAAAATTTACTTTTATTTTATGTGTAGGAGTATTTTGTCCGCATGTATGTCTGTGCACTGCTTGTGTGTGTGGTGCCCTCAAGAGGCTGAAGAGAGCATCAGATCCTGTGGAACTGGAGTTATACATGGTTTTGAGCAGCTGTGTGGCTACTGGGAATTGAACCCAGATCCTCTGTGAGAACAGCCAGTGCTCTTAACTGCTGAGCTACGTCTTCAGCCCATTAGTAAAACTATTTTAAATGAAGTAGAGCTGGGGATATAGCCCGGCTGCTAGAATGCCTGTGTACCATCCCAACACAGCATAAAACTGAGCGTGGTAACTAACATGACTATAAACACAGGAGGTAAAGGTGGGGGGTGACAAGTTCGAGACCATCCTCAGATACATTTAAAGCTTGAGGCCAGCCTGGGATATGTGAAACCTTGTCTCCAAAGTAAAATAAAATGATGCCCTGAGGGTTACTGGCCTTGTTATGAATAGCTCCTCTACCTCCTGCTTGTTCATGGAGGCAAGGGAAACATATTAACTGTACTGGACAAGGTTTTCAGGCTTAACGTCAGAGGGGTGGGAAATGTAGGGTAGTGTTTGAGCCCATGCTTAGCACCTAAAAGCCCCCAGTTTAAACCCCAGAACTGGGGCAGGGATGGGGAACCAGGAGATAAATATTTTGACAGTTTTCACATAGTGTCCTGTGAACACAGAACCTGAGTCTTAACCCAAGGAAACATCACAGAAACAAAGTGAGCAACTACTTGAAAGAAAATTGTTGTTGTTATTATTATTATGATGATGATGATTGGTTTTTCAAGACAGGGTTTCTCTGTGTAATCCTGGCTGTCCTGGAACTCACTCTGAAGACCAGGCTGGCCTCGAACTCACAGAGATCCACCTGCCTCTGCCTCCCCAGTGCTGAGATGAAAGGGGTGAGCCACCACAGCCCGGCTAAATTTTAAAGAACTGGATTCTTTAAAAAGTGTCAGTGTTCAGAGACAGAGATGACAGAGGAACTATTCTAGACTAAAGGAAGACACCTGGAACCTAAACCAGCGGTGACATCGGCCTGGCTCTCTCCTGGCTAGAAAGCCAAGTTAGAGAGGACAGAGCTGCAATATGGAAGGAAGCTGGAGTGTTACCTGGATTTCTATGTGTGAGACTACCTTCATGCCTAGGAAATACATACTAAATATTTAGGAGAAGAGAACAGGATATAGACTAGACAACTTTCTCTCAATGGTCCTGAGTGTGTGTGTTCCCACAAATGTATACGCACATGCTCATACAAAGAGCAAATGAGTTTGGTACGCTGGCACATGTCTGTAATCCCAGCACTTGAGAGGTAAAGACAAGATGTCTGGGAGTTGAAACCCAGTCCAGGCTACAGAAGGAAACCTTGTTTGAAAGAAAAATGCCAGTGCTAACAAGAAGATGTCACCACCCAGCACAGTGGTGCATGCCTGTCAGAGGAGCATCCCTGCAAGTGCCAGACAACCTGCTCCATACAGGGAGCACCTGGCCACCTCCATAGTGAGACCTTTTTTTCAAACAAAAAAATAAAAAGCAAAGTGTTCACAAAAGGTAACTTGGATAAAAGTTACCTGGGTGTTTTTTGAATTATTGTTGTAATTTTTCTGTAAACTTGAAATTTTTCTAAATTAAAAAAAAAATGTAGGGGCCTGGCAGTACATTTAAAATATAGCACACACTTTAATTCCAGCACTCAGGAGGCAGAGGCAGGTGGATCTCTGTGAGTTCAAGGCCAGCCTGGTCTACAGAGCGAGATCCGGGACACAGAAAAACCCTGACTCAGGAAGAAAAAAACAAAAATTAGGGAAGGGTAACTGAAACTGTATGCTTAAAGCTGTTAAAATGGCAAATGTTATGCCAGACATATTTTATCACAATAAAAAAAGTAGAAAGACAGGCGGAAAGAAACGAACTT